>NC_141879.1:208624621-208927651 GCF_056163025.1 Triticum urartu | reverse complement strand
ACTACAGACTGTTCTGTTTTTGGCAGATTCTGTTTTTCGTGTGTTGTTTGCTTATCTTGATGAATCTATGGCTAGTAAAATAGTTTATAAACCATAGAGAAGTTGGAATACAGTAGGTACAACACCAATATAAATAAATAATGAGTTCATTACAGCACCTTGAAGTGATCTTTTATTTTTCTTTCGCTAACGGAGCTCACGAGATTTTCTACTTTAAGTTTTGTGTTGTGAAGTTTTCAAGTTTTGGGTAAAGATTTGATAAATTGTGGAACAAGGAGTGGCAAGAGCCTAAGCTTGGGGATGCCCATGGCACCCCCAAGATAATCTAAGTACACCTAAAATCCAAAGCTTGTCCGGGGCATCCCCTCTTTCGTCTACTTCTGTCGGTAACTTTACTTGGAGCTATATTTTTATTTACCACATGATATGTGTTTTGCTTGGAGCGTCTTGTATGATTTGAGTCTTTGCTTGTTAGTTTACCACAATCATCCTTGCTGTACACACCTTTTGAGAGAGCCATACATGATTTGGAATTTCTTAGAATACTCTATGTGCTTCGCTTATATCTTTTGAGTTATATAATTTTGCTCTAGTACTTCACTTATATCTTTTAGAGCACGGTGGTGGATTTGTTTTATAGAAACTATTGATCTCTCATGCTTCACTTAGATTATTTTGAGAGTCTTTAATAGCATGGTAATTTTCTTAAAATCTTAATATGCTTGGTATACAAGATTAATAATAAAACTTTCTTATGAGTGTGTTGAATACTATGATAAGTTTGATACTTGATAATTATTTTGAGATATAGAGATGGTGATATTAAAGTAATGCTAGTTGAGTAGTTGTGAATTTGAGAAATACTTGTGTTGAAGCTTGTGATTCCCGTAGCATGCACGTATGGTGAACCGTTATGTGATGAAGTCGGAGCATGATTTATTTATTGATTGTCTTCCTTATGAGTGGCGGTCGGGGACGAGCTATGGTCTTTTCCTACCAATCTATCCCCCTAGGAGCATGCGCGTAATACTTTGCTTTGATAACTTGTCGATTTTTGCAATAAGTATATGAGTTCTTTATGACTAATGTTGAGTACATGGATTATACGCACTCTCACCCTTCCACCTTTGCTAGCCTCTCTAATACCGCGCACCTTTCGCCAGTATCATACACCCACCATATACCTTCCTTAAAACAGCCACCATACCTACCTATTATGGCATTTCCATAGCCATTCCGAGATATATTGCCATGCAACTTTCCACCGCTCCGTTTATTATGACACACTCCATCATTGTCATATTGCTTTGCATGATCATGTAGTTGACATCGTATTTGTGGCAAAGCCATCGTTCATAATTATTTCATACATGTCACTCATGCATCATTGCATATCCCGGTACACCGCCAGAGGCATTCAGATAGAGTCATATTTTGTTCTAAGTATCGAGTTGTAATTGTTGAGTTGTAAGAAAAATAGAAGTGTGATAATCATCATTATTAGAGCATTGTCCCAGTGAGGAAAGGATGATGGAGGCTATGATTCCCCCACAAGTCGGGATGAGACTCCGGACAAAAAATAAATAAAAGAGGCCAAAGAAGCCCAAATAAAAAAAGGGAGCATGAAAAGAGGCCATAAAAAAGAGAAAAGGCCCAAATAAAAAATGAGAGAAAAAGAGAGAAGGGACAATGTTACTATCCTTTTACCACACTTGTGTGCTTCAAAGTAGCACCATGATCTTCATAGTAGAGAGTCTCTCATGTTATCAATTTCATATACTAGTGGGAATCTTTCATTATAGAACTTGGCTTGTATATTCCAATGATGGGCTTCCTCAAATTGCCCTAGGTCTTCATGAGCAAGCAAGTTGGATGCACACCCACTTAGTTTCTTTTTGAGCTTTCATATACTTATAGCTCTAGTGCATCCGTTGCATGGCAATCCCTACTCACTCACATTGATATCTATTGATGGACATCTCCATAGCCCGTTGATACGCCTAGTTGATGTGAGACTATCTTCTCCCTTTTGTCTTCTCCACAACCGCCACTCTATTCCACCTATAGTGCTATATCCATGGCTCACGCTCATGTATTGCGTGAAAATTGAAATTTTTTTGAGAATGTCAAAAGTATGAAACAATTGCTTGGCTTGTCATCGGGGTTGTGCATGATTTAAATATTTTGTGTGGTGAAGATAGAGCATAGCCAGACTATATGATTTTGTAGGGATAACTTTCTTTAGCCATGTTATTTTGAGAAGACATAATTGCTTTGTTAGTATGCTTGAAGTATTATTATTTTTATGTCAATATGAACTTTTGTCTTGAATCTTTCGGATCTGAATATTCATACCACAATTAAGAAGAATTACATTAAAATTATGCCAAGTAGCACTCCCCATCAAAAATTCTGTTTTTATCATTTACCTACTCGAGGACGAGCAGGAATTAAGCTTGGGGATGCTTGATACGTCTCCAACGTATCTATAATTTTTGATTGCTCCATGCTATATTATATACTGTTTTGGACATTATTGGGCTTTATTATCCACTTTTCTATTACTTTTGGGACTAACCTATTAACTGGAGGCCCAGCCCAGAATTGCTGTTTTTTGCCTGTTTTAGGGTTTCGAAGAAAAGGAACATCAAACGGAGTCCAAACGGAATGAAACCTTCGGGAACGTGATTTTAGGAAGATTATGATCCAGGAGACTTGGACCCTATGTCAAGAAAGAAAACAGGAGGGCACGAGGTAGGGGGGCGCGCCCACCCCCACCAAGCGCGCCCTCCACCCTCGTGGGCCCCCTGTTGCTCCACCAACGTACTCCTTCCTGCTATATATACCTACGTACCCCCAAACGATTAGATACGGATCCAAAAACCTAATTCCACCGCCGCAACTTTTTGTATCCATGAGATCCCATCTTGGGGCCAGTTCCGGAGCTCCGCCGGAGGGGGCGTCGATCATGGAGGGCTTCTACATCAACACCATAGCCTCTCCGATGAAGTGTGAGTAGTTTACCTCAGACCTACGGGTCCATAGTTAGTAGCTAGATGGATTCTTCTCTCTTTTTGGATCTCAATACAATGTTCTCCCCCTCTCTTGTGGAGATCTATTCGATGTAATCTTCTTTTTGCGGTGTGTTTGTTGAGACCGATGAATTGTGGGTTTATGATCAAGTCTATCTATGAATAATATTTGAATCTTCTCCGAATTCTTTTATGTATGATTGGTTATCTTTGCAAGTCTCTTCGAATTATCAGTTTGGTTTGGCCTACTAGATTGATCTTTCTTGCAATGGGAGAAGTGCTTAGCTTTGGGTTCAATCTTGCGGTGTCCTTTCCTGGTGACAGTAAGGGCAGAAAGGCACATATTGTATTGTTGCCATCGAGGATAACAAGATGGCGTTTTTATCATATTGCATGAATTTATCCCTCTACATCATGTCATCTTGCTTAAGGCGTTACTCTATTTTCATGAACTTAATACTCTAGATGCATGCTGGATAGCGGTCGATGAGTGGAGTAATAGTAGTAGATGCAGGCAGGAGTCAGTCTACTTGTCTCAGACGTGATGCCTATATACATGATCATACCTAGATATTCTCATAACTATGCTCAGTTCTGTCAATTGCTCAACAGTAATTTGTTCACCCACCGTAGAATAATTATGCTCTCGAGAGAAGCCACTAGTAAAACCTATGGCCCCCGGGTCTATCTTTATCATATTGATCTCCTATTACTTAGTTATTTCCTTTGCTATTTACTTTGCCTTTATTTTACTTTGCATCTTTATCATAAAACTACCAAAAATATTATCTTATCATATCTACCAGATCTCACTCTCGTAAGTGGCCCTATAGGGATTGACAACCCTTATTTGCGTTGGTTGCAAGGATTTATTTGTTTTGTGCAGGTGCGAGGGACTTGCGAGTAGCCTCCTACTGGATTGATACCTTGGTTCTCAAAAACTGAGGGAAATAATTACGCTACTTTGCTGCATCATCCCTTCCTCTTCGGGGAAAACCAATGCAGTGCTCAAGAGGTAGCATTTAACAACATTTAATATTGTTGGGTACATAAACGGGAGAGAACTAAATAAATGAATGTGGTGTTTCGTCAATATGCAACTCGTTGCATATTGAGCTGTGCTACGTCTTGAGCTTGCGTTGGTTTTCCCCGAAGAGGAAGGGATGATGCTGAAGGAAATATGCCCTAGAGGCAATAATAAAGTTATTATTTATTTCCTTATTTCATGATAAATGTTTATTATTCATGCTAGAATTGTATTAACCGGAAACATAATACATGTGTGAATACATAGACAAATAGAGTGTCACTAGTATGCCTCTACTTGACTAGCTCGTTAATCAAAGATGGTTATGTTTCCTAACCATAGACAAAGAGTTGTTATTTGATTAACGGGATCACATCATTAGAAGAATGATGTGATTGACTTGACCCATTCCGTTAGCTTAGCACTCGATCGTTTAGTATGTTGCTATTGCTTTCTTCATGACTTATACATGTTCCTATGACTATGAGATTATGCAACTCCCGTTTATCGGAGGAACACTTTGTGTGCTACCAAACGTCACAACGTAACTGGGTGATTATAAAGGAGCTCTACAGGTGTCTCCAAAGGTACATGTTGGGTTGGCGTATTTCGAGATTAGGATTTGTCACTCCGATTGTCGGAGAGGTATCTCTGGGCCCTCTCAGTAATGCACATCACATAAGCCTTGCAAGCATTGCAACTAATGAGTTAGTTGCGAGATGATGTATTACGGAACGAGTAAAGAGACTTGCCGGTAACGAGATTGAACTAGGTATTGAGATACCGACGATCGAATCTCGGGCAAGTAACATACCGATGACAAAGGGAACAACGTATGTTGTTATGCGGTCTGACCGATAAAGATCTTCGTAGAATATGTAGGAGCCAATATGAGCATCCAGGTTCTGCTATTGGTTATTGACCGGAGACGTGTCTCGGTCATGTCTACATTATTCTCGAACCCGTAGGGTCCGCACGCTTAAGGTTTCGATGACAGTTATATTATGAGTTTTGATGTACCAAAGGATTTCGGAATCCCGGATGAGATCGGGGACATGACGAGGAGTCTCGAAATGGTCGAGACGTAAAAATCGATATATTGGATGACTATATTCGGACATCGGAAAGGTTCCGAGTGGTTCGGGTATTTTTCGGAGTACCGGGGAGTTACGAGAATACGGGAGAAGAAGTATATGGGCCTTATTGGGATTTAGGGGAGAGGGAGAGGCAGGCCGCGCGCCCCCCAAGGCCTAGTCCGAATTGGACTAGGGGGAGGGGCTGTGCCCCCTCCTTCCTTCTCTTCCCTCTTCCCCTTCCTTGTCTCCTACTCCTACTACATGGAAGGACTCCTAGTTGGACTAGGAAAGGGGGAATCCTACTCCCGGTGGGAGTAGGACTCCCCTAGGGCGCGCCATAGAGAGGACCGGCCCTCCCCTCCTCCACTCCTTTATATACGGGGGCAGGGAGCACCCCATAGACACACAAGTTGATCCACGTGATCGTTTTCTTAGCCGTGTGCGGTGCCCCCTTCCACCATAATCCTCGATAATATTGTAGTGGTGCTTAGGCGAAGCCCTGCGACAGTTGAACATCAAGATCGTCACCACGCCGTCGTGCTGACGGAACTCTTCCCCGACACTTTGCTGGATCGGAGTCCGGGGATCGTCATCGAGCTGAACGTGTGCTAGAACTCGGAGGTGCCGTACGTTCGGTGCTTGGATCGGTCGGATCGGGAAGGCATACGACTACTTCCTCTACGTTGTGTCAACACTTCCGTTGCCGGTCTACGAGGGCACGTAGACAACACACTCCCCTCTCGTTGCTATGCATCACCATGATCTTGTGTGTGCATAGGAAATTTTTTGAAATTACTACGTTCCCCAACAGTGGTATCAGAGCCTAGGTTTTATGTGTTGATGTTATATGCACGAGTAGAACACAAGTGAGTTGTGGGCGATATAAGTCATACTGCTTACCAGCATGTCATACTTTGGTTCGGCGGTATTGTTGGATGAAGCGGCCCGGACCGACATTACGCGTACGCTTACGCGAGACTGGTTCTACCGAGGTGCTTTGCACACAGGTGGCTGGCGGGTGTCAGTTTCTCCAACTTCAGTTGAACCGAGTGTGGCTACGCCCGGTCCTTGCGAAGGTTAAAACAGCACCAACTTGACAAACTATCGTTGTGGTTTTTGATGCGTAGGTAAGAACGATTCTTGCTAAGCCCGTAGCAGCCATGTAAAACTTGCAACAACAAAGTAGAGGACGTCTAACTTGTTTTTGCAGGGCATGTTGTGATGTGATATGGTCAAGACGTGATGAGATATAAGTTGTTGTATGAGATGATCATGTTTTGTTGAAGTTATCGACAACTGGCAAAATCCTTATGGTTGTCTCTCTATTGCATAAGATGCAAGCGTCCAATAATTGCTTTACTTTATGGCTATGCGATAGCAATAGTTGCAAGAGCAATTGTTGGCGAGACGACCACGTGACGACACATGATATAGATCAAGATGATGGAGATCATGGTGTCATGCCGGTGACGATAGAGATCATGACAGTACTTTGGAGATGGAAATCAAAGGCGCAAGATGATGATGGCCATATCATGTCACATATTTTGATTGCATATGATGTTTATCTTTTATACATCTTATTTTGCTTAGTTTGACAGTAGCATTTTAAGATGATCTCTCACTAATTATCAAGAAGTGTTCTCCCTGAGTATGCACCGTTGCGAAAGTTCTTCGTGCTGAGACACCACGTGATGATCGGGTGTGATAGGCTCTACGTTCAAATACAACGAGTGCAAAACAGTTGCACACGCGGAATACTCAGGTTATACTTGACGAGCCAAGCATATACAGATATGGCCTTGGAACACGGAGACCGAAAGGTCGAGCGTGAATCATATAGTAGATATGATCAACATAGTGATGTTCACCAATGAAACTGCTCCATCTCACGTGATGATCGGACATGGTTTAGTTGATTTGGATCACGTGATCACTTAGAGGATTAGAGGGATGTCTATCTAAGTGGGAGTTCTTAAGTAATATGATTAATTAAACTTAAATTTATCATGAACTTAGTCCTGGTAGTATTTTGCAAATTATGTTGTAGATCAATAGTTCGCGTTGTTGCTTCCCTGTGTTTATTTTGATATGTTCCTAGAGAAAATTGTGTTGAAAGATGTTAGTAGCAATGATGCGGATTGGATCCGTGATCTGAGGTTTATCCTCATTGCTGCACAGTAGAATTATGTTCTTGATGCACCGCTAGGTGACAGACCTATTGCAGGAGCAGATGCAGACGTTATGAACGTTTGGCTAGCTCAATATGATGACTACTTGATAGTTTAGTGCACCGTGCTTAATGGCTTAGAATCGGGACTTCAAAGACGTTTTGAGCATCATGGACCATATGAGATGTTCCAGGAGTTGAAGTTAATATTTCAAGTAAATACCCGAGTTGAGAGATATGAAGTCTCCAACAAGGTCTATAGCTAAAAGATGGAGGAGAATCGCTCAACTAGTGAGCATGTGCTCAGATTGTCTGGGTACTACAATCGCTTGAATCAAGTGGGAGTTAATCTTCCAGATAAGATAGTGATTGACAGAATTCTCTAGTCACCATCACCAAGTTAGTAGAACTTCGTGATGAACTATAATATGCAAGGGATAACGGAAACAACTCCCAAGCTCTTCGTGATGCTGAAATCAACGAAGGTAGAAATCAAGAAAAACATCAAGTGTTGATGGTTGACAAGACCACTAGTTTCAAGAAAAGGGCAAAGGGAAGAAGGGGAACTTCAAGAAGAACGGCAAGCAAGTTGCTGCTCAAGTGAAGAAGCCCAAGTCTGATCCTAAGCCTGAGACTAAGTGCTTCTACTACAAAGGGACTGGTCACTAGAAGTGGAACTGCCCCAAGTATTTGGCGGATAAGAAGGATGGCAAGGTAAACAAAGGTATATTGGATATACGTGTAATTGATGTATACTTTACTAGTGTTTATAGCAACCCCTCGGCATTTGATACTGGTTCAGTTGCTAAGAGTAGTAACTCAAAACGGGAGTTGCAGAATAAACAGAAACTAGTAAAGGGTGAGGTGACGATGTGTGTTGGAAGTAGTTCCATGATTGATATGATCATCATCGCACACTCCCTATACTTTCGGGATTAGTGTTGAAACTAAATAAGTGTTATTTGGTGTTTGCGTTGAGCATGAATATGATTTGATCATGTTCATTGCAATACGTTTATTCATTAAAGTCAGAGAATAATTGTTGTTCTGTTTACATGAATAAAACCTTCGGTGGTCATACACCCAATGAAAATAGTTCGTTGGATCTCGATCGTAGTGTTACACATATTCATAATATTGAAGCCAAAAGATGCAAAGTTAATAATGATAGTGCAACTTATTTGTGGCACTGCCGTTTAGGTCATATCGGTGTAAAGTGCATGAAGAAACTCCATACTGATGGACTTTTGGAACCACTTGATTATGAATCACTTGGTACTTGCGAACCATGCCTCATGGGCAAGATGACTAAGACTCCGTTCTCCGGAACAATGGAGCGAGCAACAAACTTGATTGGAAATAATACATACTGATGTATGCAGTCCAATGAGTGTTGAGGCTCGCGGCGGGTATCGTTATTTTCTGGCCTTCATAGATGATTTGAGCAGATATGAGTATATCTACTTGATGAAACATAAGGCTGAAACATTTGAAAAGTTCAAATAATTTCAGGGTGAAGTGGAAAATCATCGTGACAAGAAAATAAGGTTTCTATGATCTGATCGCGGAGACAAATATTTGAGTTATGAGTTTGGTCTTCAATTAAAACATTGTGGAATAGTTTCACAAACTCATGCCACCTGGAACACCACAGCATAATGGTGTGTCCGATCGGCATAACCGTACTTTATTGGATATAGTGCAATCTATGATGTCTCTTACCATTCTACCACTATCGTTTTGGGGTTATGTATTAGAGATAGTTGCATTCACGTTAAAAAGGGCACCATATAAATCCGTTGAGACGACACAATCTGAATTATGGTTTGGCAAGAAACCAAAGTTGTCGTTTCTTAAAGTTTTGGGTTGTGATGCTTATGTGAAAAAGTTTCATCCTGATAAGCTCAAACCCAAATCGGAGAAATATGTCTTCATAGGATACCCGAAGGAGACTATTGGGTACACCTTCTATCACAGATCCGAAGGCAAGACATTCGTTGCTAAGAATGGATCCTTTCTAGAGAAGGAGTTTCTCTCGAAAGAAGTGAGTGGGAGGAAAGTAGAAAACTTGATAAGGTAATTGTACCTTCTCCTTTATTGGAAAGTAGTTCATCACAGAAATCTATTCTTGTGACTACTACACCAATTAGTGAGGAAGCTAATGATGATGATCATGTAACTTCAGATCAAGTTACTACCGAATCTTGTAGGTAAACCAAAATGAGATCCGCACCAGAGTGGTATGGTAATCCTGTTCTGTAAGTCATGTTACTAGACCATGACGAACTTGCGAACTATGAGGAAGCGATGATGAGCCCAGATTCCGCGAAATGGTTTGAGGCCATGAAATCTGAGATATGATCCATGTATGAGAACAAAGTATGGACTTTCATGGATTTGCCCGATGATCGGCAAGCCATAGAAAATAAATGGATCTTCAAGAGGAAGACGGACGCTGATAGTAGTGTTACTATCTACAAAGCTAGACTTGTCGAAAAAGGTTTTTGACAAAGTTCAAGGTGTTGACTACGATGAAATTTTCTCACTCGTAGCGATGCTTAAGTCTGTCCAAATCATGTTAGCAATTGCCGCATTTTTATGAAATCTGGCAAATGGATAAACAAAACTATATTCCTTAATGGATTTAAAGAAGAGTTGTATATGATGCAACCAGAAGGTTTTGTCAATCCTAAAGGTGCTAACAAAATATGCAAGCCCCGGCGATCCATCTATGGACTGGTGCAAGCATCTTGGAGTTGGAATATACGCTTTGATAAGTTGATCAAAGCATATAGTTTTATACAGACTTGCGGTGAAGCCTGTATTTACAAGAAAGTGAGTGCGAGCACTACAGCATTTCTGATAAGTATATGTGTATGGCATATTGTTGATCGGAAATAATGTAGAATTATTCTGCAAAGCATAAAGGAGTGTTTGAAAGGATTTTTTCAAAAAAAACCTCGGTGAAGCTGCTTACATATTGAGCATCAAGATCTATAGAGATAGATCAAGACGCTTGATAAGTTTTTTTCAATTAGTACATACCTTGACAAGATTTTGAAGTAGTTGAAAATGGAACAGTCAAAGAAAGAATTCTTGCCTGTGTTACAAGGTGTGAAATTCAGTAAGACTCAAAGCGCGACCACAGCATAAAATAAAATGATAATGAAAGTCATTCCCTATGCCTTGGCCATAGGTTCTATAAAGTATGCCATGCTATGTACCAGACCTATTGTATACCCTACACTAATTTTGGTAAGGGAGTACAATAGTGATCTAGGAGTAGATCACTGGACAGCGGTCAAAATTATCCTTAGTGGAATAAGGATATGTTTCTCGATTATGGAGGTGACAAAAGGTTCGTCGTAAAAGGGTTACGTCGATACAAGTTTTGGCACTGATCCAGATGACGCTTAGTCTTCATCTAGATACATATTGAAAGTGGGAGCAATTAGCTAAAGTAGCTCCGTGCAGAGCATTGTAGACATAGAAAATTGCAAAATACTTACGGATATGAACATGGCAGAACCGTTGACTAAACTTCTCTCACAGGCAAAACATGATCACACCTTAGTACTCTTTGTGTGTTAATCACATAGCAATGTGAACTAGATTACTGACTCTAGTAAACCCTTTGGGTGTTGGTCACATATCGATGTGAACTATGGGTGCTAACCACATAAAGATGTGAACTATTGATGTTAGATCACATGGCGATGTAAACTAGATTATTGACTCTAGTGCAAGTGGGAGACTGAAGGAAATATGCCCTAGAGGCAATAATAAAGTTATTATTTATTTCCTTATTTCATGATAAATGTTTATTATTCATGGTAGAATTGTATTAATCGGAAACATAATACATCTGTGAATACATAGACAAACAGAGTGTCACTACTATGCCTCTACTTGACTAGCTCGTTAATCAAAGATGGTTATGTTTCCTAACCATAGACAAAGAGTTGTTATTTGATTAACGGGATCACATCATTAGAAGAATGATGTGATTGACTTGACCCATTCCGTCAGCTTAGCACTCGATCGTTTAGTATGTTGCTATTGCTTTCTTCATGACTTATACATGTTCCTATGACTATGAGATTATGCAACTCCTGTTTACCGAAAGAACACTTTGTGTGCTACCAAATGTCACAACATAACTGGGTGATTATAAAGGAGCTCTACAGGTGTCTCCAAAGGTACATGTTGGGTTGGCGTATTTCGAGATTAGGATTTGTCACTCCGATTGTCAGAGAGGTATCTCTGGGCCCTCTCAGTAAGGCACATCACATAAGCCTTGCAAGCATTGCAACTAATGAGTTAGTTGCGGGATGATGTATTACGGAACGAGTAAAGAGACTTGCCGGTAACGAGATTGAACTAGGTATTGAGATACCGACGATCGAATCTCGGGCAAGTAACATACCGATGACATAGGGAACAACGTATGTTGTTATGCGGTCTGACCGATAAAGATCTTCGTAGAATATGTAGGAGCCAATATGAGCATCCAGGTTCCGCTATTGGTTATTGACCGGAGACGTGTCTCGGTCATGTCTACATTGTTCTCGAACCCGTAGGGTCCGCACGCTTAAGGTTTCGATGACAGTTATATTATGAGTTCATGAGTTTTGATGTACCGAAGGAGTTCGGAATCCCGGATGAGATCGGGGACATGATGAGGAGTCTCGAAATGGTCGAGACGTAAAAATCGATATATTGGACGACTATATTCGGACATCGGAAAGGTTCCGAGTGGTTTGGGTATTTTTCGGAGTACCGGGGAGTTACGGGAATACGGGAGAAGAAGTATATGGGCCTTATTGGGCTTTAGGGGAGAGGGAGAGGCAGGCCGCGCGCCCCCCAAGGCCTCGTCCGAATTGGACTAGGGGGAGGGGCTGCGCCCCCTCCTTCCTTCTCTTCCCTATTCCCCTTCCTTGTCTCCTACTCCTACTACATGGAAGGACTCCTAGTTGGACTAGGAAAGGGGGAATCCTACTCCCGGTGGGAGTAGGACTCCCCTAGGGCGCGCCATAGAGAGGGCCGGCCCTCCCCTCCTCCACTCCTTTATATACGGGGGCAGGGGGCACCCCATAGACACACAAGTTGATCCATGTGATCGTTTTCTTAGCCGTGTGCGGTGCCCCCTTCCACCATAATCCTCGATAATATTGTAGTGGTGCTTAGGCGAAGCCCTGCGACAGTTGAACATCAAGATCGTCACCACGCCGTCGTGCTGACGGAACTCTTCCCCGAAACTTTGCTGGATCAGAGTCTGGGGATCGTCATCGAGCTGAACGTGTGCTAGAACTCGGAGGTGCCGTACGTTCGGTGCTTGGATCGGTCGGATCGGGAAGACATACGACTACTTCCTCTATGTTGTGTCAACACTTCCGTTGCCGGTCTACGAGGGTACGTAGACAACACACTCCCCTCTCGTTGCTATGCATCACCATGATCTTGTGTGTCCGTAGGAATTTTTTTGAAATTACTACGTTCCCCAACAGATGCAGCAGAGTAGCGTAAGTATTTCCCTCAGTTTTTGAGAACCAAGGTATCAATCTACTAGGAGGCCACGCTCAAGTCCCTCGTACCTGCACAAAACGATAGCTACTCGCAACCAACACGATTAAGGGTTGTCAAGCCCTTCACGGTCACTTACGAGAGTGAGATCTGATAGATAGAATATTTTTTTGTATTTTTGATATAAAGATGCAAAGTGAAAAGTAAAGGCAAAGTAAATAGCAAAACAATATTAAAGTGATGGAGATTGATATGATGAGAATAGACCCGGGGGCCATAGGTTTCACTAATGGCTTCTCTCAAGAGCATAAGTATTCTACGGTGGGTGAACAAATGACTGTTGAGCAATTGACAAAATTGAGCATAATTATGAGAATATCTAGGCATGATCATGTATATAGGCATCACCTCCGTGACAAGTAGACCGAAACGATTCTGCATCTACTACTATTACTCCACTCATCGACCGCTATCCAGCATGCATCTAGAGTATTAAGTTAAAAACAGAGTAACGCCTTAAGCAAGATGACATGATGTAGAGAGATAAATACATGCAATATGAAATAAACCCCATCTTGTTATCCTCGATGGCAACGATGCAATACATGCCTTGCTGCCCCTTATGTCACTGGGAAAGGACACCGCAAGATCGAACCCAAAGCTAAGCACTTCTCCCATGGCAAGAACTACCAATCTAGTTGGCCAAACCAAACGGATAATTTGAAGAGACTTGCAAAGATAACCAATCATACATAAAAGAATTTAGAGAAGATTCAAATATTATTCATAGATAGACTTGATCATAAACCCACAATTCATCGATCTCAACAAACACACCGCAAAAAGAAGATTACATCGAATAGATCTCCACGAGAGAGGGGAGAACTTTGTATTGAAATTCAAAGAGAGAGAAGAAGCCATCTAGCTACTAACTATGTACCCTAAGGTCTGAAGTAAACTACTCACACTTCATCGAAGATGCTATGATGATGTAGAAGCCCTCCGTGATGACGGCCCTCTTCCGGCGGAGCTCCGAAACAGGCCCAGAGATGGGATCTCATGGATACAGAAAGTTGCGCCGGTGGAATTATGTTTTTGGCTCCTGTTCTGATCGTTTGGGGGTACGTGTGTATATATAGGAGGAAGAAGTATGCCCGAGGAGCAACGAGGGGCCCACGAGGCAGGGGGCGCGCCCCCCACCCTCGTGACCGCCTTTTTTGTTCCTTGGAGCAGGGTCCAAGTCTCCTGGATCACGTTCGGTGAGAAAATCATGTTCCCGAAGATTTTATTCCGTTTGGACTCCATTTGATATTCTCTTTCTCCGAAACACTGAAATAGGCAAAAAACAGCAATTCTGGACTGGGCCTCCAGTTAATAGGTTAGTTCCAAAAGTAATATAAAAGTGGAAAATAAAGCCCATTATAGTCCAAAACAGTAGATAATATAGCATGGAGCAATCAAAAATTATAGATACGTTGGAGACGTATCAGGCATCCCCAATCTTAATTCCTGCTCGTCCTCGAGTAGGTAAATGATAAAAAGAGAATTTTTGATGCGGAGTGCAACTTGGCATAATTTCAATGCAAATCTTCTTAATTGTGGTATGAATATTCGGATTAGAAAGATTCAAGACAAAAGTTTATATTGACATCAAAAATAATAATACTTCAAGCATACTAACAAAGCAATTATGTCTTCTCAAAATAATATGGCCAAAGAAAGTTATCCCTACAAAATCATATAGTCTGGCTATGCTCTATCTTCACCACACAAAATATTTAAATCATGCACAACCCCGATGATAAGCCAAGAAATTGTTTCATACTCTAACTTTTTCAAAACTTTTTCAATCTTCACGCAATACATGAGCGTGAGCCATGGATATAGCACTATGGGTGGAATAGAATGGTGGTTGTGGAGAAGACAAAAAGGAGAAGATAGTCTCACATCAACTAGGCGTATCAACGGGCTATGGAGATGCCCATCAATAGATATCAATGTGAGTGAGTAGGGATTGCCAGGCAATGGATGCACTAGAGCTATAAGTGTATGAAAGCTCAACAAAAGAAACTAGTGGGTGTGCATCCAACTTGCTTGCTCACAAAGACCTAGGGAAATTTGAGGAAGCCCATCATTGGAATATACAAGCCAAGTTCTATAACGTAAAATTCCCACTAGTATATGAAAGTGACAACATATGAGACTCTCTATATGAAGAACATGGTGCTACTTTGAAGCACAATATATGATACTCGCTATATCATGGTGCTACTTTGAAGCACAAGTGTGGAAAAAGGATAGTAGCATTGCCACTTTTTTTGGGCCTTCTTTTTTTCTTTGGCCTTTATCTCTTTTTTTATTATTATTTTTATTTGGGACAATGCTCTATTAAATGATAATCATCACACTTCTATTTATTTACAACTCAATGATTACAACTCGATACTAAAACAAAGTATGACTCTATATGAATGCCTCCGGCAGTGTACCGGGATATGCAATGAATCAAGAGTGAAAAGTATGAAAATTATGAACGGTGGCTTTGCCACAAATACTATGTTAACTACATGATCATGCTAAGCAATATGACAATGATGGATGTGGCATGATGAACTAGATGATGGAAAGTTGCATGGCAATATATCTCGGAATGGCTATGGAAATGCCATAATAGGTAGGTATGGTGGCTGTTTTGAGGAACGTATATGGTGGGTGTATGATACCGGCGAAAGGTGCGCGGTATTAGAGAGGCTAGCAAGGGTGGAAGGGTGAGAGTGTGTATGATCCATGGACTCAACATTAGTCATAAAGAACTCATATACTTATTGCAAAAATCTAGAAGTTATCAAAGCAAAGTACTACACGCATGCTCCTAGGGGGATAGATTGGTAGGAAAAGACCATCGCTCGTCCCCGACCGCCACTCATAAGGAAGACAATAAATAAATAAATCATGCTCTGACTTCATCACATAACGGTTCACCATACCTGCATGCTACGGGAATCACAAACTTCAACACAAGTATTCTTTAAATTCACAACTACTCCACTAGCATGACATTAATATTATCACCTCCATATCTCAAAACAATTATCATGCTTCAATCTTTTCTTAGTATTCAACACACTCAAAAGAAAGTTTCACAAATCTTGAATACCAAGCATATTATTATTAAGCAAATTACCATGCTATTAAGAGACTCTCAAAATAATTTAAGTGAAGCATGAGAGATCAATAGATTCTTTTAAAACAAATCCACCACCATGCTCTAAAAAATCTAAGTGAAGCACATAGAGCAAAATTACTTAGCTCAAAAGATATAAGTGAAGCATATAGCGCAAAATTATAACGCTCAAAAGATATAAGTGAAGCACATAGAGTATTCTATCAAATTTTAATTCATGTATGGCTCTCTAAAAAGGTGTGTACAGCAAGGATGATTGTGGAATACTAACAAACAAAGACACAAATAATACAAGACGCTCCAAGCAAAACACATATCATGTTGGTGAATAAAAATATAGCTCCAAGTAAAGTTACCGAAGGAAGTGGACGAAAGAGGGGATGCCTTCCGGGGCATCCCCAAGCTTTGAATTTTTGGTGTCCTTGGATTATCTTGGGGGTACCATGGGCATCCCGAATCATAGGCTCTTGCCACTCCTTGTTCCATAATCCATCAAATTCTTACCCAAAACTTGAAAACTTCACAACACAAAACTCAAAATAGAAAACTCGTGAGCTCCATTAGTGAAAGAAAACAAAAGACCACTTCAAGGTACTGTAATGAACTCATTCTTTATTTATATTGGTGTTAAACCTACTGTATTCCAACTTCTCTATGGATTATAAACTATTTTACTAGGCATAGATTCATCAAAATAAGCAAACAACACACGAAAAACAGAATCTGTCAAAAACAAAACAGTCTGTAGTAATATGTTGCTAGCGCAAGATATGAAACCCCAAAAATTCTAAAATAAATTTATGGACGTGAGGAATTTATATATTAATCATCTGAAAAAAGAATTAACTAAATAGAACTCTTCAAGTAAAAATGGCAGCAGTTCTCGTGAGCGCTAAAGTTTCTGTTTTTTACAGCAAGTTCAACAAGACTTTCCCCAAGTCTACCCAACGGTTCTACTTGGCACAAACACTAATTAAACACAAAAAACACAACCAAAAAAAGATGCTAGATAATTTATTTATTACTAAACTGGAGCAAAAAGAAAGGAATAAAAATAAAATTGGGTTGCCTCCCAACAAGCGCTATCGTTTAACGCCCCTAGCTAGGCATAACAAGCGAGGATAGATCTAGGTATTGCCATCTTTGGTATTAGATAAGGAAAGAGCATTTTGATAAAGCACATGGCCATTAATGGTAGAATAAAGATTAAGTATGTTACGGAAGTTTGTATCTAAGCTAGCCTTTATCTCTTTAATAGATTCGGTTTGGTGAGAAAGCAAGAGAGATGTAATTTCAGTTTTCTCATTAATGGGGTGCCCAGATATAGTTTTCATCCTCTCATAAGTATCTATGGGGTCCCCTTCAAGAAATCCCCCCTCGAAAATAGAATCTAAAACTTGTTTGAACGAAGCGGGTAGCCAAACTAAGTAAATCTCTCGCATTACATAGCTAGCCCGGATCCTTAGCAGCCTATCCCAAGCATCTTTCAAGGATTCATCAAGTAAATAGCGACAAATTCCAGAATCATCTTCATCAAAATTACTAAGGTTCTCATTGATAACTCCGGCAAATTGATCTATAGCATTCCGATTCATGAGTTAGATAAGATAGCAGGATTGTCTAAAGCACTAGAACTTGGGAGAGAACTCCCAACTCTTTTGTGTTCTGACATGACGAGGGAAAAGAGGCAAACAAAGAAAGAGAGGGAGGATAGAGGGAGAGAGGGCGAATAAAACGGCAAGGATGAATTGGGGGGAGATGAAAATGGCAAATAATGTAATGCGAGAGATAAGGATTGTGATGGGTACTTGGTATATTGACTTTTTGCGTAGACTCCCCGGCAACGGCGCCAGAAATCCTTCTTGCTACGTCTTGAGCTTGCGTTGGTTTTCCCCGAAGAGGAAGGGATGATGCAGTAGAGTAGCGTAAGTATTTCCCTCGGTTTTTGAGAACCAAGGTATCAATCCAGTAGGAGGCCACGCTCAAGTCCCTCGTACCTACACAAAACGATAGCTACTCGCAACCAACGCGATTAGGGGTTGTCAAGCCCTTCACGGTCACATACGAGAGTGAGATCTGATAGATAGAATATTTTTGGTATTTTTGATATAAAGATGCAAAGTAAAAAGTAAAGGCAAAGTAAATAGCAAAACAATATTAAAGTGATGGAGATTGATATGATGAGAATAGACCCGGGGGCCATAGGTTTCACTAATGGCTTCTCTCAAGAGCATAAGTATTCTACGGTGTGTGAACAAATTACTGTTGAGCAAT
Organism: Triticum urartu; assembly: GCF_056163025.1. Classification (NCBI taxonomy): domain Eukaryota; kingdom Viridiplantae; phylum Streptophyta; class Magnoliopsida; order Poales; family Poaceae; genus Triticum; species Triticum urartu. The sequence goes on along the minus strand of NC_141879.1, from coordinate 208,909,365 downwards.
TGACAGAATTGAGCATAATTATGAGAATATCTAGGCATGATCATGTATATAGGCATCACGTCCGTGACAAGTAGACCGAAACGATTCTGCATCTACTACTATTACTCCACTCATCGACCGCTATCCAGCATGCATCTAGAGTATTAAGTTAAAAACAGAGTAACGCCTTAAGCAAGATGACATGATGTAGAGAGATAAATTCATGCAATATGAAATAAACCCCATCTTGTTATCCTCGATGGCAACGATGCAATACGTGCCTAGCTGCCCCTTCTGTCACTGGGAAAGGACACCGCAAGATCGAACCCAAAGCTAAGCACTTCTCCCATGGCAAGAACTACCAATCTAGTTGGCCAAACCAAACGGATAATTTGAAGAGACTTGCAAAGATAACCAATCATACATAAAAGAATTCAGAGAAGATTCAAATATTATTCATAGATAGACTTGATCATAAACCCACAATTCATCGATCTCAACAAACACACCGCAAAAAGAAGATTACATCGAATAGATCTCCACGAGAGAGGGGGAGAACTTTGTATTGAGATTCAAAGAGAGAGAAGAAGCCATCTAGCTACTAACTATGTACCCTAAGGTCTGAAGTAAACTATTCACACTTCATCGGAGAGGCTATGATGATGTAGAAACCCTCCGTGATGACGGCCCTCTTCCGGCGGAGCTCCGGAATAGGCCCCGAGATGGGATCTCATGGATACAGAAAGTTGCGAAGGTGGAATTAGGTTTTTGGCTCCTGTTCTGATCGTTTGGGGGTACGTGTGTATATATAGGAGGAATAAGTACGCCGGAGGAGCATCGAGGGGCCCACGAGGCAGGGGGGCGCGCCCCCACCCTCGTGACCGCCTCTTTTGTTCCTTGGAGCAGGGTCCAAGTCTCCTGGATCACGTTCGGTGAGAAAATCATGTTCCCGAAGATTTTATTCCGTTTGGACTCCGTTTGATATTCTGTTTCTCCAAAACACTGAAATAGGCAAAAAAAACAGCAATTCTGGACTGGGCCTCCAGTTAATAGGTTAGTCCCAAAAGTAATATAGAAGTGGAAAATAAAGCCCAATATAGTCCAAAACAGTAGATAATATAGCATGGAGCAATCAAAAATTATAGATACGTTGGAGACGTATCAGGCATCCCCAAGCTTAATTCCTACTCGTCCTCGAGTAGGTAAATGATATAAAGAGAAGTTTTGATGCAGAGTGCTAATTGGAATAATTCCAATGCAAATCTTCTTAATTGTGGTATGAATATTCAGATTAGAAAGATTCAAGACAAAAGTTTATATTGACATAAAAAATAATAATACTTCAAGCATACTAACAAAGCAATTATGTCTTCTCAAAATAACATGGCCAAAGAAAGTTATCCCTACAAAATCATATAGTCTGGCTATGCTCTATCTTCACCACACAAAATATTTAAATCATGCACAACCCCGATGACAAGCCAAGCAATTGTTTCATACTCTAACATTTTCAAAACTTTTTCAATCTTCACGCAATACATGAGCGTGAGCCATGGATATAGCACTATGGTGGAATAGAATGGTGGTTGTGGAGAAGACAAAAAGGAGAAGATAGTCTCACATCAACTAGGCGTATCAATGGGCTATGGAGATGCCCATCAATAGATATCAATGTGAGTGAGTAGGGATTGCCATGCAACGGATGCACTAGAGCTATAAATGTATGAAAGCTCAACAAAAGAAACTGGTGGGTGTGCATCCAACTTGCTTGCTCACAAATACCTAGGGCAATTTGAGGAAGCCCATCATTGGAATATACAAGCCAAGTTCTATAATGTAAAATTCCCACTAGTATATGAAAGTGACAACATATGAGACTATATGAAGAACATGGTGCTACTTTGAAGCACAATATATGATACTCGCTATATCATGGTGCTACTTTGAAGCACAAGTGTGGAAAAAGGATAGTAGCATTGCCCCTTTTTTTGGGCCTTCTTTTTTTTTCTTTGGCCTTTCTCTCTTTTTTTATTATTATTTTTATTTGGGACAATGCTCTATTAAATGATAATCATCACACTTCTATTTATTTACAACTCAATGATTACAACTCGATACTAAAACAAAGTATGACTCTATATGAATGCCTCCGGCGGTGTACCGGGATATGCAATGAATCAAGAGTGACAAGTATGAAAATTATGAACGGTGGCTTTGCCACAAATACTATGTTAACTACATGATCATGCTAAGCAATATGACAATGATGGATGTGTCATGATGAACTAGATGATGGAAAGTTGCATGGCAATATATCTCGGAATGGCTATGGAAATGCCATAATAGGTAGGTATGGTGGCTGTTTTGAGGAAGGTATATGGTGGGTGTATGATACCGGCGAAAGGTGCGCGATATTAGAGAGGCTAGCAAGGGTGGAAGGGTGAGAGTGTGTATGATCCATGGACTCAACATTAGTCATAAAGAACTCATATACTTATTGCAAAAATCTAGAAGTTATCAAAGAAAAGTACTACATGCATGCTCCTAGGGGATAGATTGGTAGGAAAAGACCATCGCTCGTCCCCGACCGCCACTCATAAGGAAGACAATCAATAAATAAATCATGCTCCAACTTCATCACATAACGGTTCACCATACGTGCATGCTACGGGAATCACAAACTTCAACACAAGTATTCTTTAAATTCACAACTACTCCACTAGCATGACTTTAATATTATCACCTCCATATCTCAAAACAATTATCATGCGTCAATCTTTTCTTAGTATTCAACACACTCAAAAGAAAGTTTCACAAATCTTGAATACCAAGCATACTATTATTAAGCAAATTACCATGCTATTAAGAGACTCTCAAAATAATTTAAGTGAAGCATGAGAGATCAATAGTTTCTTTTAAAACAAATCCACCACCATGCTCTAAAAAATCTAAGTGAAGCACATAGAGCAAAATTACTTAGCTCAAAAGATATAAGTGAAGCATATAGCGCAAAATTATAACGCTCAAAAGATATAAGTGAAGCACATAGAGTATTCTATCAAATTTTAATTCATGTATGGCTCTCTAAAAAGGTGTGTACAGCAAGGATGATTGTGGAATACTAACAAACAAAGACACAAATAATACAAGACGCTCCAAGCAAAACACATATCATGTTGGTGAATAAAAATATAGCTCCAAGTAAAGTTACCGAAGGAAGTGGACGAAAGAGGGGATGCCTTCCGGGGCATCCCCAAGCTTTGAATTTTTGGTGTCCTTGGATTATCTTGGGGGTACCATGGGCATCCCGAATCTTAGGCTCTTGCCACTCCTTGTTCCATAATCCATCAAATTCTTACCCAAAACTTGAAAACTTCACAACACAAAACTCAAAATAGAAAACTCGTGAGCTCCATTAGTGAAAGAAAACAAAAGACCACTTCGAGGTACTGTAATGAACTCATTCTTTATCTATATTGGTGTTAAACCTACTGTATTCCAACTTCTCTATGGATTATAAACTATTTTACTAGGCATAGATTCATCAAAATAAGCAAACAACACACGAAAAACAGAATCTGTCAAAAACAAAACAGTCTGTAGTAATATGTTGCTAGCGCAAGATATGAAACCCCAAAAATTCTAAAATAAATTTCTGGACGTGAGGAATTTATATATTAATCATCTGAAAAAATAATTAACTAAATAGAACTCTTCAAGTAAAAATGGCAGCAGTTCTCGTGAGCGCTAAAGTTTCTGTTTTTTACAGCAAGTTCAACAAGACTTTCCCCAAGTCTACCCAACGGTTCTACTTGGCACAAACACTAATTAAACACAAAAAACACAACCAAAAACAGATGCTAGATAATTAATTTATTACTAAACTGGAGCAAAAAGAAAGGAATAAAAATAAAATTGGGTTGCCTCCCAACAAGCGCTATCGTTTAACGCCCCTAGCTAGGCATAACAAGCGAGGATAGATCTAGGTATTGCCATCTTTGGTATTAGATAAGGAAAGAGCATTTTGATAAAGCACATGGCCATTAATGGTAGAATAAAGATTAAGTATGTTACAGAAGTTTGTATCTAAGCTAGCCTTTATCTCTTTAATAGATTCGGTTTGGTGAGAAAGCAAGAGAGATGTAATTTCAGTTTTCTCATTAATGGGGTGCCCAGATATAGTTTTCATCCTCTCATAAGTATCTATGGGGTCCCCTTCAAGAAATCCCCCCTCGAAAATAGAATCTAAAACTTGTTTGAACGAAGCGGGTAGCCAAACTAAGTAAATCTCTCGCATTACATAGCTAGCCCGGATCCTTAGCAGCCTATCCCAAGCATCTTTCAAGGATTCATCAAGTAAATAGCGACAAATTCCAGAATCATCTTCATCAAAATTACTAAGGTTCTCATTGATAACTCCGGCAAATTGATCTATAGCATTCCGATTCATGAGTTAGATAAGATAGCAGGATTGTCTAAAGCACTAGAACTTGGGAGAGAACTTCCAACTCTTTTTTGTTCTGACATGACGAGGGAAAAGAGGCAAACAAAGAAAGAGAGGGAGGATAGAGGGAGAGAGGGCGAATAAAACGGCAAGGATGAATTGGGGGGAGATGAAAATGGCAAATAATGTAATGCGAGAGATAAGGATTGTGATGGGTACTTGGTATATTGACTTTTTGCGTAGACTCCCCGGCAACGGCGCCAGAAATCCTTCTTGCTACGTCTTGAGCTTGCGTTGGTTTTCCCCGAAGAGGAAGGGATGATGCAGTAGAGTAGCGTAAGTATTTCCCTCGGTTTTTGAGAACCAAGGTATCAATCCAGTAGGAGGCCACGCTCAAGTCCCTCGTACCTACACAAAACGATAGCTACTCGCAACCAACGCGATTAGGGGTTGTCAAGCCCTTCACGGTCACATACGAGAGTGAGATCTGATAGATAGAATATTTTTGGTATTTTTGATATAAAGATGCAAAGTAAAAAGTAAAGGCAAAGTAAATAGCAAAACAATATTAAAGTGATGGAGATTGATATGATGAGAATAGACCCGGGGGCCATAGGTTTCACTAATGGCTTCTCTCAAGAGCATAAGTATTCTACGGTGTGTGAACAAATTACTGTTGAGCAATTGACAGAATTGAGCATAATTATGAGAATATCTAGGCATGATCATGTATATAGGCATCACGTCCGTGACAAGTAGACCGAAACGATTCTGCATCTACTACTATTACTCCACTCATCGACCGCTATCCAGCATGCATCTAGAGTATTAAGTTAAAAACAGAGTAACGCCTTAAGCAAGATGACATGATGTAGAGAGATAAATTCATGCAATATGAAATAAACCCCATCTTGTTATCCTCGATGGCAACGATGCAATACGTGCCTTGCTGCCCCTTCTGTCACTGGGAAAGGACACCGCAAGATCGAACCCAAAGCTAAGCACTTCTCCCATGGCAAGAACTACCAATCTAGTTGGCCAAACCAAACGGATAATTTGAAGAGACTTGCAAAGATAACCAATCATACATAAAATAATTCAGAGAAGATTCAAATATTATTCATAGATAGACTTGATCATAAACCCACAATTCATCGATCTCAACAAACACACCGCAAAAAGAAGATTACATCGAATAGATCTCCACGAGAGAGGGGGAGAACTTTGTATTGAGATTCAAAGAGAGAGAAGAAGCCATCTAGCTACTAACTATGTACCCTAAGGTCTGAAGTAAACTATTCACACTTCATCGGAGAGGCTATGATGATGTAGAAACCCTCCGTGATGACGGCCCTCTTCCGGCGGAGCTCCGGAATAGGCCCCGAGATGGGATCTCATGGATACAGAAAGTTGCGAAGGTGGAATTAGGTTTTTGGCTCCTGTTCTGATCGTTTGGGGGTACGTGTGTATATATAGGAGGAATAAGTACGCCGGAGGAGCATCGAGGGGCCCACGAGGCAGGGGGGCGCGCCCCCACCCTCGTGACCGCCTCTTTTGTTCCTTGGAGCAGGGTCCAAGTCTCCTGGATCACGTTCGGTGAGAAAATCATGTTCCCGAAGATTTTATTCCGTTTGGACTCCGTTTGATATTCTGTTTCTCCAAAACACTGAAATAGGCAAAAAAACAGCAATTCTGGACTGGGCCTCCAGTTAATAGGTTAGTCCCAAAAGTAATATAGAAGTGGAAAATAAAGCCCAATATAGTCCAAAACAGTAGATAATATAGCATGGAGCAATCAAAAATTATAGATACGTTGGAGACGTATCAGGCATCCCCAAGCTTAATTCCTACTCGTCCTCGAGTAGGTAAATGATATAAAGAGAAGTTTTGATGCAGAGTGCTAATTGGAATAATTCCAATGCAAATCTTCTTAATTGTGGTATGAATATTCAGATTAGAAAGATTCAAGACAAAAGTTTATATTGACATAAAAAATAATAATACTTCAAGCATACTAACAAAGCAATTATGTCTTCTCAAAATAACATGGCCAAAGAAAGTTATCCCTACAAAATCATATAGTCTGGCTATGCTCTATCTTCACCACACAAAATATTTAAATCATGCACAACCCCGATGACAAGCCAAGCAATTGTTTCATACTCTAACATTTTCAAAACTTTTTCAATCTTCACGCAATACATGAGCGTGAGCCATGGATATAGCACTATGGGTGGAATAGAATGGTGGTTGTGGAGAAGACAAAAAGGAGAAGATAGTCTCACATTAACTAGGCGTATCAATGGGCTATGGAGATGCCCATCAATAGATATCAATGTGAGTGAGTAGGGATTGCCATGCAACGGATGCACTAGAGCTATAAATGTATGAAAGCTCAACAAAAGAAACTAGTGGGTGTGCATCCAACTTGCTTGCTCACAAATACCTAGGGCAATTTGAGGAAGCCCATCATTGGAATATACAAGCCAAGTTCTATAATGTAAAATTCCCACTAGTATATGAAAGTGACAACATATGAGACTATATGAAGAACATGGTGCTACTTTGAAGCACAATATATGATACTCGCTATATCATGGTGCTACTTTGAAGCACAAGTGTGGAAAAAGGATAGTAGCATTGCCCCTTTTTTTGGGCCTTCTTTTTTTTTCTTTGGCCTTTCTCTCTTTTTTTTTATTATTTTTATTTGGGACAATGCTCTATTAAATGATAATCATCACACTTCTATTTATTTACAACTCAATGATTACAACTCGATACTAAAACAAAGTATGACTCTATATGAATGCCTCCGGCGGTGTACCGGGATATGAAATGAATCAAGAGTGACAAGTATGAAAATTATGAATGGTGGCTTTGCCACAAATACTATGTTAACTACATGATCATGCTAAGCAATATGACAATGATGGATGTGTCATGATGAACTAGATGATGGAAAGTTGCATGGCAATATATCTCGGAATGGCTATGGAAATGCCATAATAGGTAGGTATGGTGGCTGTTTTGAGGAAGGTATATGGTGGGTGTATGATACCGGCGAAAGGTGCGCGATATTAGAGAGGCTAGCAAGGGTGGAAGGGTGAGAGTGTGTATGATCCATGGACTCAACATTAGTCATAAAGAACTCATATACTTATTGCAAAAATCTAGAAGTTATCAAAGAAAAGTACTACATGCATGATCCTAGGGGATAGATTGGTAGGAAAAGACCATCGCTCGTCCCCGACCGCCACTCATAAGGAAGACAATCAATAAATAAATCATGCTCCAACTTCATCACATAACGGTTCACCATACGTGCATGCTACGGGAATCACAAACTTCAACACAAGTATTCTTTAAATTCATAACTACTCCACTAGCATGACTTTAATATTATCACCTCCATATCTCAAAAAAATTATCATGCGTCAATCTTTTCTTAGTATTCAACACACTCAAAAGAAAGTTTCACAAATCTTGAATACCAAGCATACTATTATTAAGCAAATTACCATGCTATTAAGAGACTCTCAAAATAATTTAAGTGAAGCATGAGAGATCAATAGTTTCTTTTAAAACAAATCCACCACCATGCTCTAAAAAATCTAAGTGAAGCACATAGAGCAAAATTACTTAGCTCAAAAGATATAATTGAAGCATATAGCGCAAAATTATAACGCTCAAAAGATATAAGTGAAGCACATAGAGTATTCTATCAAATTTTAATTCATGTATGGCTCTCTCAAAAGGTGTGTACAGAAAGGATGGTTGTGGAAGACTAACAAACAAAGACACAAATAATACAAGATGCTCCAAGCAAAACACATATCATGTTGGTGAATAAAAATATAGCTCCAAGTAAAGTTACCGATGGAAGTGGACGAAAGAGGGGATGCCTTCCGGGGCATCCCCAAGCTTTGACTTTTTGGTGTCCTTGGATTATCTTGGGGGTGCCATGGGCATCCCCAAGCTTAGGCTCTTGCCACGCCTTGTTCCATAATCCATCAAATTCTTACCCAAAACTTGAAAATTTCACAACACAAAACTCAAAATAGAAAACTCGTGAGCTCCATTAGCGAAAGAAAACAAAAGACCACTTCAAGGTATTGTAATGAACTCATTCTTTATTTATATTGGTGTTAAACCTACTGTATTCCAACTTCTCTATGGATTATAAACTATTTTACTAGCCATAGATTCATCAAAATAAGCAAACAACACACGAAAAACAGAATCTGTCAAAAACAAAACAGTCTGTAGTAATCTGTTGCTAGCGCAAGATCTGGAACCCCAAAAATTATAAAATAAATTTCTGGACGTGAGCAATTTATATATTAATCATCTGAAAAAATAATTAACTAAATAGAAATCTTCAAGTAAAAATGGCAGCAGTTCTCGTGAGCGCTAAAGTTTCTGTTTTTTACAGCAAGTTCAACAAGACTTTCCCCAAGTCTACCCAACGGTTCTACTTGGCACAAACACTAATTAAACACAAAAAACACAACCAAAAAAAGATGCTAGATAATTTATTTATTACTAAACTGGAGCAAAAAGAAAGGAATAAAAATAAAATTGGGTTGCCTCCCAACAAGCGCTATCGTTTAACGCCCCTAGCTAGGCATAACAAGCGAGGATAGATCTAGGTATTGCCATCTTTGGTATTAGATAAGGAAAGAGCATTTTGATAAAGCACATGGCCATTAATGGTAGAATAAAGATTAAGTATGTTACGGAAGTTTGTATCTAAGCTAGCCTTTATCTCTTTAATAGATTCGGTTTGGTGAGAAAGCAAGAGAGATGTAATTTCAGTTTTCTCATTAATGGGGTGCCCAGATATAGTTTTCATCCTCTCATAAGTATCTATGGGGTCCCCTTCAAGAAATCCCCCCTCGAAAATAGAATCTAAAACTTGTTTGAACGAAGCGGGTAGCCAAACTAAGTAAATCTCTCGCATTACATAGCTAGCCCGGATCCTTAGCAGCCTATCCCAAGCTTCTTTCAAGGATTCATCAAGTAAATAGCGACAAATTCCAGAATCATCTTCATCAAAATTACTAAGGTTCTCATTTATAACTCCGGCAAATTGATCTATAGCATTTTGATTCATGAGTTAGATAAGATAGCAGGATTGTCTAAAGCACTAGAACTTGGGAGAGAACTCCCAACTCTTTTTTGTTCTGACATGACGAGGGAAAAGAGGCAAACAAAGAAAGAGAGGGAGGATAGAGGGAGAGAGAGGGCGAATAAAACAGCAAGGATGAATTGGGGGGAGAGGAAAGCGAGAGGCAAATGGCAAATAATGTAATGCGAGAGATAAGGATTGTGATGGGTACTTGGTATATTGACTTTTTGCGTAGACTCCCCGGCAACGGCGCCAGAAATCCTTCTTGCTACGTCTTGAGCTTGCGTTGGTTTTCCCCGAAGAGGAAGGGATGATGCAGCAGAGTAGCGTAAGTATTTCCCTCAGTTTTTGAGAACCAAGGTATCAATGCAGTAGGAGGCCATGCTCAAGTCCCTTGTACCTACACAAAACGATAGCTACTCGCAACCAACACGATTAGGGGTTGTCAAGCCCTTCACGGTCACTTACGAGAGTGAGATCTGCTAGATAGAATATTTTTGGTATTTTTGATATAAAGATGCAAAGTAAAAAGTAAAGGCAAAGTAAATAGCAAAACAATATTAAAGTGATGGTGATTGATATGATGAGAATAGACCCGGGGGCCATAGGTTTCACTAATGGCTTCTCTCAAGAGCATAAGTATTCTACGGTGGCTGAACAAATTACTGTTGAGCAATTGACAGAATTGAGCATAATTATGAGAATATCTAGGCATGATCATGTATATAGGCATCACGTCCGTGACAAGTAGACCGAAACGATTCTGCATCTACTACTATTACTCCACTCATCGACCGCTATCCAGCATGCATCTAGAGTATTAAGTTAAAAACAGAGTAACGCCTTAAGCAAGATGACATGATGTAGAGAGATAAATTCATGCAATATGAAATAAACCCCATCTTGTTATCCTCGATGGCAACGATGCAATACGTGCCTAGCTGCCCCTTCTATCACTGGGAAAGGACACAGCAAGATCGAACCTAAAGCTAAGCACTTCTCCCATGGCAAGAACTACCAATCTAGTTGGCCAAACCAAACGGATAATTTGAAGAGACTTGCAAAGATAACCAATCATACATAAAAGAATTTAGAGAAGATTCAAATATTATTCATAGATAGACTTGATCATAAACCCACAATTCATCGATCTCAACAAACACACCGCAAAAAGAAGATTACATCGAATAGATCTCCACGAGAGAGGGGGAGAACTTTGTATTGAGATTCAAAGAGAGAGAAGAAGCCATCTAGCTAGTAACTATGGACCCTAAGGTCTGAAGTAAACTACTCACACTTCATCGGAAAAAAAATGATGATGTAGAAGCCCTCTGTGATGACGGCTCTCTTCCGGCGGAGCTCCGGAACAGGCCCCGAGCTGGGATCTCGTGGATACAGAAAGTTGCGGCGGTGGAATTAGGTTTTTGGCTCCTGTTCTGATTGTTTGGGGTACGTGTGTATATATAGGAGGAAGAAGTACGCTGGAAGAGCAACGAGGGGCCCACGAGGCAGGGGGGCGCGCCCCCCACCCCCGTGACCGCCTCTTTTGTTCCTTGGAGCAGGGTCCAAGTCTCCTGGATCACATTCGGTGAGAAAATCATGTTCCCGAAGATTTTATTCCGTTTGGACTTCGTTTGATATTCTGTTTCTCCGAAACACTCAAATAGGCAAAAAACAGCAATTCTGGACTAGGCCTCCAATTAATAGGTTAGTCCCAAAAGTAATATAAAAGTGGAAAATAAAGCCCAATATAGTCCAAAATAGTAGATAATATAGCATGGAGCAATCAAAAATTATAGATACGTTGGAGACGTATCAGGCATCCCCAAGCTCAATTCCTGCTCGTCCTCGAGTAGGTAAATGATAAAAAGAGAATTCTTGATGCGGAGTGCTACTAGGCATAATTTCAATGCAAATCTTCTTAATTGTGGTATGAATATTCAGATTAGAAAGATTCAAGACAAAAGTTTATATTGACATAAAAAATAATAATACTTCAAGCATACTAACAAAGCAATTATGTCTTCTCAAAATAACATGGCCAAAGAAAATTATCCCTACAAAATCATATAGTCTGGCTATGCTCTATCTTCACCACACAAAATATTTAAATCATGCACAACCCCGATGACAAGACAAGCAATTGTTTCATACTCTAACGTTTTCAAAACTTTTTCAATCTTCACGCAATAGATGAGCGTGAGCCATTGATATAGCACTATGGGTGGAATAGAATGGAGTTTGTGGAGAAGACAAAAAGGAGAAGATAGTCTCACATCAACTAGGCGTATCAACGGGCTATGGAGATGCCCATCAATAGATATCAATGTGAGTGAGTAGGGATTGCCATGCAACGGATGCACTAGAGATATAAATGTATGAAAGCTCAACAAAAGAAACTAGTGGGTGTGCATCCAACTTGCTTGCTCACAAAGACCTAGGGCAATTTGAGGAAGCCCATCATTGGAATATACAAGCCAAGTTCTATAATGTAAAATTCCCACTATTATATGAAAGTGACAACATATGAGACTCTCTATATGAAGAACATGGTGCTACTTTGAAGCACAATATATGAGACTCGCTATATCATGGTGCTACTTTGAAGCACAAGTGTGGAAAAAGGATAGTAGAATTGCCCCTTTTTTGGGGCCTTCTTTTTTTTCTTTGGCCTTTCTCTATTTTTTATTATTTTTTTATTTGGGACAATGCTCTATTAAATGATAATCATCACACTTCTATTTATTTACAACTCAATGATTACAACTCGATACTAAAACAAAGTATGACTCTATATGAATGCCTCTGGTGGTGTACCGGGATATGCAATGAATCAAGAGTGACAAGTATGAAAATTATGAACGGTGGCTTTGCCACAAATACTATGTTAACTACATGATCATGCTAAGCAATATGACAATGATGGATGTGTCATGATGAACTAGATGATAGAAAGTTGCATGGCAATATATCTCGGAATGGCTATGGAAATGCCATAATAGGTAGGTATGGTGGCTGTTTTGAGGAAGGTATATGGTGGGTGTATGATACCGGCGAAAGGTGCGCGGTATTAGAGAGGCTAGCAAGGGTGGAAGGGTGAGAGTGCGTATGATCCATGGACTCAACATTAGTCATAAAGAACTCATATACTTATTGCAAAAATCTAGAAGTTATCAAAGCAAAGTACTACATGCATGCTCCTTGGGGGATAGATTGGTAGGAAAAGACCATCGCTCATCCCCGACCGCCACTCATAAGGACGACAATCAATAAATAAATCATGCTCCGACTTCATCACATAATGGTTCACCATACGTGCATGCTACGGGAATCACAAACTTCAACACAAGTATTCTTTAAATTCACAACTACTCCACTAGCATGACTTTAATAGTATCACCTCCATATCTCAAAACAATTATCATGCTTCAATCTTTTCTTAGTATTCAACACACTCAAAAGAAAGTTTCACAAATCTTGAATACCAAGCATATTATTATTAAGCAAACTACCATGCTATTAAGAGACTCTCAAAATAATTTAAGTGAAGCATGAGAGATCAATAGTTTCTTTTAAAAAAAATCCACCACCATGCTCTAAAAAATCTAAGTGAATCACATAGAGCAAAATTACTTAGCTCAAAAGATATAAGTGAATCATATAGAGCAAAATTATAACGCTCAAAAGATATAAGTGAAGCACATAGAGTATTCTATCAAATTTTAGTTCATGTATGGCTCTCTCAAAAGGTGTGTACAGAAAGGATGATTGTGGAGTACTAACAAACAAAGACACAAATAATACAAGACGCTCCAAGAAAAACACATATCATGTTGGTGAATAAAAATATAGCTCCAAGTAAAGTTACCGATGGAAGTGGACGAAAGAGCGGATGCCTTCCGGGGCATCCCCAAGCTTTGAATTTTTGGTGTCCTTGGATTATCTTGGGGGTGCCATGGGCATCCCCAAGCTTAGGCTCTTGCCACTCCTTGTTCCATAATCCATCAAATTCTTACCCAAAACTTGAAAACTTCACAACACAAAACTCAAAATAGAAGACTCGTGAGCTCCGTTAGCAAAAGAAAACAAAAGACCACTTCAAGGTACTGTAATTAACTCATTATTTATTTATATTGGTGTTAAACCTACTGTATTCCAACTTCTCTATGGATTATAAACTATTTTACTAGCCATAGATTCATCAAAATAAGCAAACAACACACGAAAAACAGAATTTGTCAAAACAGAACAGTCTGTAGTAATCTGTAGCTAGAGCAAGATCTGGAACCCCAAAAATTCTAAAATAAACTGCTGGACGTGAGGAATTTATATATTAATCATCTTCAAAAAGAATTAACTAAATAGCACTCTTCAAATAAAAATGGCAGCAGTTCTCGTGAGCGCTAAAGTTTCTGTTTTTTACAGCAAGTTCAATAAGACTTTCCCCAAGTCTTCCCAATGGTTCTACTTGGCACAAACACTAATTAAACACAAAAAACACAACCAAAAACAGAGGCTAGATAATTTATTTATTTATTACTAAACAGGAGCAAAAAGTAAGGAATAAAAATAAAATTGGGTTGCCTCCCAACAAGCGCTATCGTTTAACGCCCCTAGCTAGGCATAACAAGCGAGGATAGATCTAGGTATTGCCATCTTTGGTATTAGATAAGGAAAGAGAATTTTGATAAAGCACATGTCCATTAATGGTAGAATAAAGATTAAGTATGTTACGGAAGTTTGTATCTAAGCTAGCCTTTATCTCTTTAATAGATTCGTTTTGGTCAGAAAGCAAGAGAGATGTAATTTCAGTTTTCTCATTAATGGGGTGCCCAAATATAGTTTTCATCCTCTCATAAGTATCTATGGGGTCCCCTTCAAGAAATCCCCCCTCGGAAATAGAATCTAAAACTTGTTTGAACGAAGCGGGTAGCCAAACTAAGTAAATCTCTCGCATTACATAGCTAGCCCGGATCCTTAACAGCCTATCCCAAGCATCTTTCAAGGATTCATCAAGTAAATAGCGAAAAATTCCAGAATCATCTTCATCAAAATTACTAAGGTTCTCATTGATAACTCTGGCAAATTATCTATAGCATTCCGATTCATGAGTTAGATAAGATAGCAGGATTGTCTAAAGCACTAGAACTTGGGAGAGAACTCCCAACTCCTTTTTGTTCTGACATGACGAGGGAAAAGAGGCAAACAAAGAAAGAGAGGGAGGATAGAGGGAGAGAGGGCGAATAAAACGGCAAGGATGAATTGGGGGGAGAGGAAAACGAGAGGCAAATGGAAAATAATGTAATGCGAGAGATAAGGATTGTGATGGGTACTTGGTATATTGACTTTTTGCGTAGACTCCCCGGCAACGGCGCCAGAAATCCTTCTTGCTACGTCTTGAGCTTGAGTTGGTTTTCCCCGAAGAGGAAGGGATGATGCAGTAGAGTAGCGTAAGTATTTCCCTCAGTTTTTGAGAACCAAGGTATCAATCCAGTAGGAGGCCACGCTCAAGTCCCTCGTACCTGCACAAAACGATAGCTACTCGCAACCAACGCAATTAGGGGTTGTCAAGCCCTTCACGGTCACTTACGAGAGTGAGATCTGATAGATAAAATATTTTTGGTATTTTTGATATAAAGATGCAAAGTAAAAAGTAAAGGCAAAGTAAATAGAAAAACAATATTAAAGTGATGGAGATTGATATGATGAGAATAGACCCGAGGGCCATAGGTTTCACTAGTGGCTTCTCTCAAGAGCATAAGTATTCTACGGTGGGTGAAAAAATTACTGTTGAGCAATTGACAGAATTGAGCATAATTATGAGAATATCTAGGCATGATCATGTATATAGGCATCACGTCTGTGACAAGTAGACTGAAACGATTCTGCATCTACTACTATTACTCCACTCATCGACCGCTATCCAGCATGCATCTAGAGTATTAAGTTAAAAACAGAGTAACGCCTTAAGCAAGATGACATGATGTAGAGAGATAAATTCATGCAATATGAAATAAACCCCATCTTGTTATCCTCGATGGTAACGATGCAATACGTGCCTTGCTGCCCCTTCTGTCATTGGGAAAGGACACCGCAAGATCGAATCCAAAGCTAAGCACTTCTCCCATGGCAAGAACTACCAATCTAGTTGGCCAAACCAAACGGATAATTCGAAGAAACTTGCAAATATAACCAATCATACATAAAAGAATTTAGAAAAGATTCAAATATTATTCATAGATAGACTTGATCTTAAACCCACAATTCATCGATCTCAACAAACACACCGCAAAAAGAAGATTACATCGAATAGATCTCCACGAGAGGGGGAGAACTTTGTATTGAGATTCAAAGAGAGAGAAGAAGCCATCTAGTTACTAACTATGGACCCGAAGGTCTAAAGTAAACTACTCACACTTCATCGGAGAGGCTATGATGATGTAGAAGCCCTCCGTGATGACGGCCCTCTTCCGGTGGAGCTCCGGAACAGGCCCCGAGATGGGATCTCGTGGATACAGAAAGTTGCGGCGGTGGAATTAGGTTTTTGTCTCCTGTTCTAATCGTTTGGGGGTACATGTGTATATATAGGAGGAAGAAGTACGCCGGAGGAGAAACGAGGGGCCCACGAGGCAGGGGGCGCGCCCCCCACCCTTGTGACCGCCTCTTTTGTTCCTTGGAGCAGGGTCCAAGTCTCCTGGGTCATGTTCGGTGAGAAAATCACGTTCCCGAAGATTTTATTCCGTTTGGACTCCGTTTGATATTATGTTTCTCCGAAACACTGAAATAGGCAAAAAAAAAACAATTCTGGGCTGGGCCTCCGGTTAATAGGTTAGTCCCAAATGTAATATAAAAGTGGAAAATAAAGCCCAATATAGTCCAAAACAGTAGATAATATAGCATGGAGCACTCAAAAATTATAGATACGTTGGAGACGTATCAAGCTCCACTTAATTTGTAGAATTGTTTTTTTGCACTTTGCCATGCCATGCCTCATTAAACCGTACATGCATCGTACTTGATTGTGCACCGTACCATGTTTATGCTTGTTTGTTTACTATGTCATTTCTTCTTTCCGGTTGAGCTTCTCCTTGATAGTTCCGGTTACGATGCGATTGTGAGGATCCGTTCGACTATGTTGGTTCGTCTTCATGGATTCGGTCTTCTTCCTAGCGGGACTTTAGGCAAAATGACCGTCACCTTTGGTCTCACTACTATCTTTGTTATGCTAGTTGTCTCGATGCTATCGCTATGTCCCGCTACCCACCACTTATTTAACAAGCCTCCCAAATTGCCATGATAGCCTCTAACCTTTTCCACCATCCTAGAAAACTGTTGTTTGGCTGTGTTACCGCTTTGCTCGGCCCCTCTTATAGCATTGCTAGTTGCAGGTTATTCAATGTTGGGACATGGATATCATGGATATCTTGGGATATCACAATATCTCTTATTCTCTTATTTAAATAATGCACATATACACTTGGTAATGGGTGGAAGGCTCGACCGTTTGCCTAGTGTTTTGTTCCACCCATGCCACCCTAGTTTCTGTCATACCGGTGTGATGTTCCTTGATTTTGCATCCCTTACACGATGAGGGTTTATGGGCCCCTCTTGATAGTTCGCTTTGAATAAAACTCTTCTAGCAAGGCCCAACATTGGGTTTACCATTTGCCTAATAACAATTAAAACTTGCATAGGGACCCGCCGGCACCCGAGGTCTCTTAATCAACCCCCCGGGCGAGTGCTCCTCATGAGTGTTGGTCCACCTACCTAGCAGTTGGCGGTGCCACCTCGGGGCAACTCGAGGTCTTTGGCTATCGTCCACTTAGCATAGACGGTGTTGTCCTAAGAACGAGATACGCGCGGCTCCTATCGGGGTATCGACGCACCAGGTGGTCTTGCTGGTTTTGTTTTACCATTGTCGAAATGTCTTGTGCACCGGGATTCTGAGTCTGGTCGGAGGGTCCCGAGATGGAGGATTGTCTCTGCGGATCGTGAGCTTGTCATGGGCTAAGTTGGGACATCCCTCCAGGGTTTAAACTTTAGAGAGTTGTGCCCACGGTTATGTGGCACATGGGAATTTGATAATATCCGGTTGTAGTGGACTTGAATTAAACTGAATTAAAATACACCAACCGCGTGCATAACCGTGACTGTCTCTTTTCAGGTGCATTCGATAAGAGAACACGGTTGGGTTATGTTTGAACGTAAGTAGTTCAGGATCACTTCTTGATCATTACTAGTTTGCGATCGTTTGCGTAGTTCCTCATCTTATTGTTGTATTCGTAAGTTAGCCACCATACAATGCTTAGCCGCTTGCTGCAACCTCACCACTTATCCATTCTATACCCATTAAGCTTTGCTAGTCTTGATACCCATGGTAATGGGATTTCTGAGTCCTCGTGGCTCACAGATTACTACAAAAATAGTTGCAGGTACAGTTAATGCGATTCTATGACGTGGGAGCGGTGCTTGCTTGTTTGGAGTTCTCCTTCTTCGGTCAAGGGATAGGTTCCGGGTCGGGAAGCCTGGGTTTAGTAGGGTGGATGCCGTTCTTCTTTTTTGTTTGATTTCATCCATAGTCGGATCCTGCTCTTCTGTTTGTTGATTGCTATGTATTGATGAACTGTCGTATTCATGTTGTAGCTTGTGGCGAGTGTAAGCCTTTATCTTGTATTGTCATCTATTCAGTACATGGTATGTTGTAATGATATCCACCTTGCTATGCGCTCAAAATGCGGTTGTGCCCCAATCATGAATGTCGGCGTCCTGGGAACGGGGGTCCCCAGACTTGCCTGCCTGCGGCCCACAGTGTGGCTCCGTTAACGGCCCCGTACGGCCCATCTTCACCAACAAAATCTCAAGACCCTCGCGAGGGGACGAGCCTTGCGAGGCGGACGACGCAAGACCTCCTCGGGGGCGGCCTCACCAGGCTGGCTCACGAGGGGCGGAGAGATCAAGGCGAGGGACACCTCACGAGGTTCCTGTGACGCAAGCCATGACGACCTAGGCCAGGCGGGCACCAGGCGGGCGCCAGCGCGCGCAGTGTCCTCGTTTCCTCTTTGGTGCTAAAGAGGCAAGCGCAGGCGAGGAGTCCCGAGGTAGCAGGGAAAGGTTTCCATATCCGTGCAATGAGACCAAGACCAGCAGGACGGCAGGACGGAGGTCACCGTGGAGCCCAGGACGGCGTCACCACCAGAGCCTTTGGCAGGCGAAGACCATCTTTTGTCAGGATAGCTTGTACTAGTTGTCCCCTTCAAATTGGCCGTTGTGGGATCCCTTCTCGCCTAATATTTGGGAAGAGGACCCGAGCCTCTATATATAGGACTAGCCACCACCGTAGAAGGATCATCTTGGACCAGATCCATTCCACCAAGGCCACCACACTCACCAAGCACAAGAGCAACTCTCCTCAGGAGGCTGTTCTTCCCTTGTAACTATTCATCCTCAGCCCAAGAGGCAATCCACCACACCACACTGGAGTAGGGTATTACACCGCATCGGTGGCCCGAACCAGTATAAATCTTGTGTACCTTTGTTCTGCGAGTTCGACGCGCTGAGCCTTGAGATCGCGGTGAGGGCGTGAGCTAGTGGGAGGAGAGATCTTCGTGCGCACCCCAGTGTTCGAACCTCAAGGGTTTTGCCAAAACCCGAAATCCAACATTTGGCGTGCCAGGTAGGGGTGCGCCGAAGCCTCTCTTCCATCAGCAGACCCGCCAACACTCTGCAGCGCCGATGTCCGGAGACCCGAGGGCCGACGCCGACCACTGGACAGCCCGGGCGGCGGCCGCCGCCCAAGAAGACCTCAACTCCGCGCTCCAGGCGGCACGCGCAACGCCAAGCAACGCGGGGCGCGGGCGGCGTGGACCGATGTCTTCCACCCTTACCCCGAGGCGCGCGCGGGCCGCCGCAAGGGCCTCAAGATACGTCGCGGCGACGGCGCTGCACTCCCGACGGGAACAAGCGAACACGAGGGTCGCGCTCACAGTGGCGCGGGAGTTGCTGCGATGCCGACTAGTGGAGAGCGACCGAGATGCGTTGCTGGAGCGTGTTGACGAGTTGTTGGATGCCGCAGCCAGGGGTACGCCGCCTTTCTTCTCCTTGCTTACGCCTCAGGCTGCGGCCGGATTGCACAGTGGGCCTTGTCGCGCCCGCGCGCCCCCGGGTGCAACAGGAGGTTTCGTCGGCATCGGCGCAACCAGCGGTGCCGGACACCCAACCACACCTGTGCCTCCACCAATGGGCGCAGGCTTAAGCATCGCCACCCACGGTCCCGATAGGATGTCGCCCTACCATCCTGGCGCGTTGAGCCAAGCGACATGGAGCGTGGGGCACCTCAGCGAGGTTTCCGGGGCGACGGCTCTGGAGGCCTATGTGCCCTGCATGATGGACCAGGAGTACACACCGGAGGATGGCCCCGGTTCGTTCCTCGAGCCTGGTTGGGAAGAGGAGACGCTGGAAGGTGAGACCTTCCAGGAGCCACCCGGGAGCCTCTCCGACCACGCCAGCAACAACAGCTACAGAGTACCACTAATCTCTCAGGAGCAGGCTTACGCTAACCATGGGTCGCAAGTGAATCAGATCATAGCGGTGGATGACGGCCCCAGCACGGCAGCCCCACTTCCACTAGGGGAAGCGCATTGGGGGCTGCGGGGGAGGAGCCAGGAGCAAGGCCCCTCCCAGCATCGTATGGAGCAAGGCGTCGTCCGGAGGTAGGTCCTCTGCTGGGGAGGCACTGGCGAGCCTTCCCCGACAGAGGGCCCGTGGTCGCCGAGGGCGCCGCTAGCATCCCCTTTGCCCCTTGGCATCGTCCTGGTTTCCGGACGCCCCAACGGTGGTCGAGGGCGGCGCAAGCGGGGGCCCTCGCCTGGCGATATGAAGTAAGGCTCACGCCTGTGAAGGTCTCCGCTCGTGACACTCTCACGTAATAATGAGTGGGGCTGTACATGCCCCGGAGTCTCCGGAGTGCCGCCCTCCGTTCTCGGGGGCTCCCGCCGACGTCCTAGTGGAAGCACCATGCTCCGCGCTGGCCGTCGACACTGTCCCCCAATGACTATGCGCACGGCTTGTGAAAGCACTTAGCTCTGCACTGGTGAGAAGACTCGAAGACAAGAAGACTAGCTAGGTGCCGGACGCGGCCATTTGCTTTTGACCTCTTTTCTGTAGCTCAGACTCGCAGCTTTTGATCTTGAATTTGAAGTAGCATTTCCATTGGAAATCGTGGGGCATCCTTTCTCGTTCGTGTTGACTTTGTGAATTTCTGGATTCATGTTTTGTTTGAGGTTCGCGTCCGCTACCTCCCCCCTTCCGAGCACCTCATGAGCGAGGGCTGGCAGCGGCGTATGCGCGCTGCACACACACCTTGCCGTTACTGGCGCTCGCTTCTCACGAGACCCTCTCGGGTGGACCGGCGGACTTCTGAGGAAACCAAAACCTCGTGAGCTCGTGAGGGGCTCCTCTTAGAAGGAATGCACGTGCACAACTGCCAAACAACTTTGAAACCCGGATAAACCAAAGTAAGTTACAACATCAAGCCCGCAAGGGGAGTCGCAAGCACCCAAAAGCACGCTTTGAGCCTAGCCTAAGGAATGAAGTGGTAGTCTATTTACATGAGGGGCTTCCCCTCTTCAAAATGCTCTCACATCATGAGGGGCCGTACCCAAGCTTTTGCATGCAGGTTCAAAGTAAAGGAGCGAGGGTTCAGCCGGACATATCGCTTGCCTCGTCCCCCGAATTGCTTCCGGACAGGCTGCTGGCGCCGTCGCTGTCACTGTCTTCACCGCCATCAGCCACACCACCATCAGCCACGCCGCCATCAACCACGTCGCCCTCGTCCGCCGCGACCACCACCGCATCGTCATCAGAAGCAAAGGCCCTAACCAGAGCGTCCACATTGTCGTTCACCCAGTGCGCGAGCTTGCCCCGAATGACCGCGGGCACTGGGCGGCGGCAAAATCAAAGTCAGGATTGGTGTTCAGGAGACAGTTGAAGACGCTGGAAAATGCGCGCCCGAGAAGTCCTCAGCTCTTTTCGTCCACAAGCTCGCGAGCCCTCTCAGCACAGCTCTCCAGACGTGTCACAACATCAGTGAAGAAGCGAAGATGACCGGCATAATCCTCGGTGTGGGGATGAGGGGCATGCTCATCGCAGATGGTACCAAGTGCCTGGTTGGCCTTCGTCCTGAGGTCCCCAAGCATGGGAGCATGCTCGCGCAGTAGCGTTGATGACCCATAAGTATAGGGAATCTAACGTAGTCCTTTCGATAAGTAAGAGTGTCGAACCCAACGAGGAGCAGAAGGAAATGATAAGCGGTTTCCAGCAAGGTATTCTCTGCAAGTACTGAAATAAGTGGTAACAGATAGTTTTGTGATAGGATAATTTGTAACGAGCAACAAGTAACAAAAGTAAATAAAGTGCATCAAGGTGGCCCAATCCTTTTTGTAGCAAAGGACAAGCCTGTACAAACTCTTATAGAGAAAAGCGCTCCCGAGGACACACGGGAATATCGTCAAGCTAGGTTTCATCATGTTCATATGATTCACGTTCGGTACTTTGATAAATTGGTATGTGGGTGGACCGGTGCTTGGGTACTGTCCTTACTTGGACAAGCATCCCACTTATGATTAACCTCTATTGCAAGCATCCGCAACTACAACAAAAGTATTAAGGTAAACCTAACCATAGCATGAAACATATGGATCCAAATCAGCCCCTTACGAAGCAACACATAAACTAGGGTTTAAGCTTCTGTCACTCTAGCAACCCATCATCTACTTATTACTTCCCAATGCCTTCCTCTAGGCCCAAATAATGGTGAAGTGTCATGTAGTCGACGTTCACATAACACCACTAGAGGAGAGACAACATACATCTCATCAAAATATCGAACGAATACCAAATTCACATGACTACTAATAGCAAGACTTCTCCCATGTCCTCAGGAACAAACGTAACTACTCACAAAGCATATTCATGTTCATAATCAGAGGGGTATTAATATGCATATAGGATCTGAACATATGATCTTCCACCAAATAAACCAACTAACATCAACTACAAGGAGTAATTAACACTACTAGCAACCTACTAGTACCAATCCCGGACTTGGAGACAAGAATTGGATACAAGGGATGAACTAGGGTTTTGAGAGGAGATGGTGCTGATGAAGATGTTGATGGAGATTTCCCTCTCCCGATGAGAGGAGCGTTGGTGATGACGATGGCGATGATTTCCCCCTCCCAGAGGGAAGTTTCCCCGTCAGAACAGCTCCACCAGAGCCCTAGATTGGTTCCGCCAAGGTTCTGCCTCGTGGCGGCGGAGTTTCATCCGAGAAGATGACTTATGATTTTTTCCCATCGAAACACTTCATATAGCAGAAGATGGCCACCGGAGGGCCACCAGGGGGCCCACGAGGTAGGGGGCGCGCCGAGGGGGGTAGGGCGCACCCCCCACCCTCGTGGGCTGGGTGTGGTCCCCTGGTGAACTTCTTCCGCTGAGTATTTTTTATATATTCTGAAAACGTCTTCCGTGAAGTTTCAGGACTTTTGGAGCTGTGCAGAATAGGTCTCTAATATTTGCTCCTTTTCCAGCCCAGAATTCCGGCTGCCGGCATTCTCCCTCTTTATGTAAACCTTGTAAAATAAGAGAGAATAGGCGTAAGTATTGTGACATAATGTGTAATAACAGCCCATAATGCAATAAATATCGACATAAAAGCATGATGCAAAATGGACGTATCAACTCCCCCAAGCTTAGACCTCGCTTATCCTCAAGCGAAAGCCGAAACCGAAAAATATGTCCACATGTTTAGAGATAGAGGTGTCGATAATAATAAAATACGGACATGAGGGCATCATGATCATTCTTAGAATAGCAACTTATATAATTCTTGTCATATCATTTCTTATGCTAGAGTAATAATTCAATCACAATTTCAAGTATGAATCGTAAACTTCATTGAAAACTAACAAACTATAATATAAGTCATTGGAGCAATTGCAATTTATCATAACATAGGAAAGAGTCAATATATAAGAGCTTTTCAGCAAGTCCACATACTCAACTATCATATAATCTTTCACAATTGCTGACACTCACGCAATACTTATGGGTATGGAGTTTTAATCAGACACAGAGAAAGATAGGGGCTTATAGTTTTGCCTCCCAATGTTTTACCTCAAGGGTAATGTCAACAATAATAGTTCATGAAAACTCACATCCAATTAGCCATATATACCAGGATCTTTCCAACATACTGTGCTTGCCAAAGGATAAAATGTAAAAAGGAAGGGTGAAGATCACCATGACTCTTATGCAGGGTAGGAGATAAAAGTAAAAGATATGCCCTTTGCAGAGGGAAGCAGAGGTTGTCATGCGCTTTTATGGTTGGATGCACAAAATCTTAACACGAAAGAATGTCACTTTATATTGCCACTTGTGATATGGACCTTTATTATGCAGTCTGTCGCTTTTATTTCTTCCATATCACACGATCGTATAAAGCTTATTTTCTCCCACACTAATAAGTCATACATATTTAGAGAGCAATTTTTATTGCTTGCACCGATGACAACTTACTTGGAGGATCTTACTCAATCCATAGGTAGGTATGGTGGACTCTCATGACAAAACTGGTTTAAGGGTATTTGGAAGCACAAGTAGTATCTCTACTTGGTGCGACGAATTTGGCTAGCATGAGTGGGAAAGGCAAGCTCAACCATGTTGGATGATCCGTGACAATATAATTTATCTCAGATGTAAGAAAACATAACCCATTATGTTGTCTTCCTTGTCCAACGTCAACTCTTTAGCATGTCATATTTTGATGAGTGCTCACAATTATAAAAGATGTCCAAGATAGTATATTTATATGTGAAAACCTCTCTTTCTTTATTACTTCCTATTAATTGCAACGATGACCAAAACTATGTTTGTCAACTCTCAACAACTTTTATTCATCATACTTTTTCTATGTGAGCTCATTACTCTGCATAAGATTCACAAGATCTCTTTGTTTCCTTTTTTTATTTCTTTCTCTTTTCTTTTATTCCCTTAGGATCATGGCGAAATAATCAAGCCCTTGACTCAACACTAATATTTCTTATATAGCTCATGGACTCGATTACATAGAGGAATTATAAAGCAAAACTCACAACTAGATCATACTAAGAACTTTTATTCTACTAGATCAACATATTACCAAAAGGACCGAACTAAGAAAAATGGTAAAGATAAAAGTGATGGTGATACGATACCGGGGCACTCCCCCAAGCTTGGCAGTTGCCAAGGGAGTGCCCATACCAGATACTCAATTCTTCTTTGTTGGTGGAGAAGATGATGGTTTTGTTGATGGCATAGGCTTCTCCCTTAATTTGCGTTTGAGGACAGAATTTTGGTCCCTTAGGTCCTCGATCTCCTGTTCCAGGCTCAGTATCTTTTTGCATAGTTCCTATTTGTTTTCCTGCAAGAGGCGAAAAGGGATAAACTCGATCTTAGGTTTCTTTACTCTATCAGGAAGGCTTGATTTTTGAACTCCACATGCATGTCCCTAGGTTGAGGTAGGGGGACTTTATCTTCATCCGAGCTCGTCTCCTCCTTTCCCTTAGGTTCATAGTCCTCTTATTCTTCCGTGGTCCAACCACAATGCTCCACATCTCCATAGACTTTAGGATCTGCAAGGTAATCAACCACATAGCTCTCTCCTTCCCAATCCTGGGACGACATGTTGCTCAAATCTGCAGCAGGACAGCTCGAAACAAAGACATGAGATATTTGCGTGATACGGGAGTCAAAACCTCCAGGAAATTATATAATGAATTTTTACTGACCAAAATATGTAACGTGTAAGAAAATGGAGTCCGGAGAGCACACGAGGTCCCCACGAGGTAGGGGCGCCCAGTAGGGTAGGGCGCGTCCTCCACCCTTGTGGGGGCCTCATGTCCTTCCCGGACTGCTTCTTATTTTTCTATTTTTCTAAATATTCCAAAACAGAGAAATATTGCCTTAAAAACTGCTTTGGAGTCGGTTTACTTACCGTACCACATACCTATTCCTTTTCAGAGTCTGAAACGTTCCGGAAAGTGTCCCTTATGTATTCCTCCGGGGTTACGGTTTCAATAACATTGGTTTCAACATTTATGGGATTACCTGAGATATAATGTTTGATTCTTTGACCGTTCACCACCTTCGGATTTGTGCCTTCGAAGTTGTTGATTTTTATGGCACCGGAACGATAGACCTCCTCGATAACGTAAGGACCTTCCCATTTAGAGAGTAGTTTTCCTGCAAAAAATCTTAACTGAGAGTTGTATAGCAATACATAATCACCTACATTAAACTCAGGCTTTTGTATCCTTTTATCATGCCATCTTTTAACTTTTTCTTTAAACAACTTGGCATTTTCGTAGGCTTGGGTTCTCCATTCATCGAGTGAGCTAATATCAAATAACCTCTTCTCACCGGCAAGTTTAAAATCATAGTTGAGCTCTTTAATAGCCCAATATGCCTTGTGTTCTAGTTCGAGAGGTAAGTGACATGCTTTTCCATAAACCATTTTATACGGAGACATACCCATAGGATTTTTATATGCAGTTCTATAGGCCCATAATGCATCATCAAGTTTCTTGGACCAATTCTTTCTAGATCTATTAACAGTCTTTTGCAAAATTAATTTGAGCTCTCTATATTACTCAATTCTACTTGACCACTAGACTGAGGGTGATAAGGGGATGCAATTCTATGATTAACATCATACTTAGCAAGCATTGTACGGAAAGCACCATGAATAAAATGTGAACCACAATCAGTCATTAAATATCTAGGGAATCCAAATCTTGGAAAAATAACTTCTTTAAGCATTTTAATAAAAGTGTTATGATCAGCACTACTAGTTGGAATAGCTTCTACCCACTTAGTAACGTAATCAAGAAGAACTAAAATATGTGTATATCCATTAGAGGAAGGAAAAGGTCCCATATAGTCAAAGCCCCAAACATCAAATGGTTCAATAACGAGTGAATAGTTCATAGGCATTTCTTGACATCTACTAATATTACCAATTCTTTGACATTCATCACAAGATAAGACAAACTTACGGGCATCCTTGAAGAGAGTAGGCCAATAAAAACCAGATTGCTATACCTTATGTGCAGTTCTATCTCCAGCATGGTGTCCTCCATAAGCTTCGGAGTGACACTTGCGTAGGATCAGTTCCTGTTCATGCTCAGGTACACAACGTCTAATAACACCATCTACTCCTTTTTTATAAAGATGTGGGTCATCCCAAAAGTAATGCCTCAAATCATAGAAGAACTTTTTCTTTTGCTGGTATGTGAAACTAGGTGGTATAAACTTAGCAACAATGTAATTAGCATAATCAGCATACCATGGAGTAGTATGAGAAGCATTTATGACATTTAATTGCTCATCAGAAAAGCTATCATCAATAGGAAGTGGGTCATCAAGCACATTTTCTAACCTAGACAAGTTGTCCGCAAATTCTTGTAGCAAGAGAACCCATCTAATAAGTCTAGGTTTAGCATCTTTCTTTTCCGTAAGATATTTAATAGCAGCATGATCAGTGTGAATAGTTAATTTAGAATCAACAATGTAAGGTATGAACTTATCACAAGCAAATACAACCGCTAAGAATTCTTTTTTAGTAGTAGCATAATTTCTTTGAGCATTGTCTAGGGTTTTACTAGCATATTGAATAACGTTTAATTTCTTATCAACTATTTGCCCTAGAACAGCACCTACAGCATAATCACTAGCATCACACATAATTTCAAAGGGTAAATTCCAATCAGGTGGCTGAACAATAGGTGCAGAGATCAATGCTTTCTTAAGTATTTCAAATGCTTCTACACAATCATCATCAAAGAAAAATGGTATATATTTTTGTAATAAATTAGTGAGAGGCCGAGAAATTTTTGAGAAGTCCTTAATGAACCTCCTATAAAATCCAGCATGACCAAGGAAACTTCTTATACCTTTGATCTCCTTGGGACATGGCATCTTCTCAATAGCATCAACCTTGGCTTTATCAACCTCAATACCTCTTTCAGAAACTTTGTGCCCCAAGACAATACCTTCATTAACCATAAAGTGGCACTTTTCCCAATTCAAGACAAGATTAGTTTCTTCACATCTCTGCAAAACTCGATCAAGGTTGCTCAAGCAATCATCAAAAGAAGATCCATAGACGGAGAAATCATCCATGAAAACCTCACAAATCTTTTCACAAAAGTCAGAGAATATAGCCATCATGCATCTTTGAAAGGTAGCAGGTGCATTACATAAACCAAAAGGCATACGTCTATAAGCAAAAGTACCAAAAGGGCAAGTAAAAGTAGTCTTTGATTGATCTTTGGCTGACACAGGTATTTGAGAGAAACCAGAATAACCATCTAGAAAGCAAAAAATGTGTATGTTTGGATAATCTTTCTAGCATTTGATCGATAAAAGGTAAGGGGTAATGATCCTTTTTAGTGGCCTTATTTAATTTGCGGAAATCAATTACCATCCTATAACCTGTAATAATTCTTTGAGGAATCAATTCATCTTTATCATTAGGAACGACAGTAATACCTCCCTTCTTAGGGACACAATGGACAGGACTTACCCACTGACTATCAGCAACGGGATAGATTATACCTGCCCCAAGGAGCTTTAGTATTTCCTTTCTTACCACTTCTTTCATTTCAGGATTCAGCCGTCGTTGATGATCACGAACTGGTTGAGCATCTTCTTCCAAATTTATTTTATGTTGACATAGAGTGGGACTAATGCCCTTAAGATCATCAAGAGTATAACCAATAGCAGCACGGTGCTTCTTCAGAGTTTTCAATAATCTCTTTTCCTCATGCTCTGAAAGGTTAGCACTAATAATAACATGATATATCATTTTCTCATCAAGATAAGCATATTTAAGAGTATCAGGCAACGGTTTAAGCTCAAACACAGGATCACCCTTGGGTGGAGGAGGATCCCCTAGGATTTCAACAGGCAAATTGTGTTTCAGAATAGGTTCTTGTTTAAAGAATACTTCATCTATTTCCCTTCTTTCATTCATAAACATGTCATTTTCATGGTCTAGCAAATATTGTTCTAAAGGATCACTAGGAGGTACGGCAATAGAAGCAAGACCAATAATTTCATCCTTACTAGGTAATTCTTCTTCACGGTGTTGTCTACTAAATTTAGAGAAATTAAATTCATGAGTCATATCATCTAAACCGATAGTAACAACATCCCTTTTGCAATATATGGTAGCATTAACAGTGTTCAAGAAGAGTCTACCAAATATAATGGGACAAAAGCTATCTTGTGGGGAACCAAGAACAAGAAAATCAGCAGGATATTTAGTTTTCCCACACAAGACTTCAACATCTCTAACAATTCCCATTGGTGAAATAGTATCTCTATTGGCAAGTTTAATTGTGACATCAATATCTTCTAACTCAACAGGTGCAATATCATGCATGATTTCTCTATATACGCTAATAGGTATTGCACTAGCACTAGCACCCATATCACATAAGCCATGATAACAATGATCTCCTATTTTAACAGAAATAACAGGCATGCCTTCCACAGGTCTAGGTTTATCTTTAGCACAAGGTTTAGCAATTCTAGCAGTTTCATCACAGAAATAAATAACATGCCCATCAATATTATCAGACAAGAGATCTTTAACAATAGCAATATTAGGTTCCACTTTAATTTGCTCTGGAGGTGTATAAGTTTTAATATTGCTTTTACGAATCACAGTTGAAGCTTTAGCATGATCCTTTATCCTGACAGGGAAAGGTGGTTTCTCAACATAAGAAGTAGGAACAATTGGATCGTTATAAGTGACAATCTTTTCTTCAACTTTAATAGGTGCAGCTACTTTTACTTCTATGGGAGGATGATATTTAAACCACTTCTCCTTGGGGAGATCAACATGAGTAGCAAAAGATTCACAGAAAGAAGCTACTATCTCAGAGTCAAGTCCATATTTAGTGCTAAATTTACGGAAAACATCGGTATCCATAAAAGATTTAACACAATCAAAACTTAGGTGTCATACCTGACTCCTTACCTTCGTCGAGGTCCCAATCTTCAGAGTTGCGTTTAGTTCTTTCCAATAAATCCCATTTGAATTCAATAGTCTTCATCATAAAAGAGCCAGCACAAGAAGTGTCGAGCATGGTGCGGTTGTTATCAGAAAGCCGAGCATATAAATTTTGAATAATTATTTCTCTTGGAAGCTCATGATTGGGGCATGAATATAACATTGATTTAAGCCTCCCCCAAGCTTGAGCGATGATTTCTCCTTCGCGAGGCCAAAAATTATATATATAATTACGATCACGATGAACAAGATGCATGGGATAAAACTTCTGATGAAATTTCAATTTCAATCGTTTGTAGTTCCATGATCCCATATCATCACATAGCCTATACCATGTCAATGCATCTCCCTTCAAAGATAAAGGGAAGACCTTTTCTTAATAACATCATCGGGCACACATGCAAGCTTAAATAATCGACAAATTTCATCCACATATATTAGGTGCTCATCAGGATGCACTGTTCCGTCTCTTGCAAAAGGATTAGCTGACAGTTTTTCTATCATACCCAAAGGAATCTCAAAGTAGACATTTTAATTTTCAGTAGGTTCGGTAGGTTGAGGAGCAACGCTTTGCTCCTTTGGTCGGGGTGAAGATACCCCGAACAAGCCCCTCAGAGGATTACTTTCCATAGTAACAAGTGACAGTAAATTTCAGCACACTATATAAATTTTTCCTTACCAAATTCCACCTAACAAATGCGCTTCACTCCCCGGCAACGGCGCTAGAAAATAGTCTTGATGACCCGTAAGTATAGGGGATCTATCGTAGTCCTTTCGATAAGTAAGAGTGTCGAACCCAACGAGGAGCAGAAGCAAATGATAAACGGTTTTCAGCAAGGTATTCTCTGCAAGCACTGAAATTATTGGTAACAGATGGTTTTGTGATAAGGTAATTGGTAATGGGTAACAAGTAACAAGTGTAAATAAAGTGCAGCAAGATGGACCAATCCTTTTTGTAGCAAAGGACAAGCCTGGACAAATTCTTATATAGAGAAAAGCGCTCCCGAGGACACATGGGAATATCGTCAAGCTAGTTTTCATCACATTCATATGATTCGCGTTCGGTACTTTGATAATTTGGTATGTGGGTGGACCGGTGCTTGGTTACTGTCCTTACTTGGACAAGCATCCCACTTATGATTAACCCCTATTGCAAGCATCCGCAACTACAACAAAAGTATTAAGGTAAACCTAACCATAGCATGAAACATATGGATCCAAATCAGCCCCTTACGAAGCAACACATAAACTAGGGTTTAAGCTTCTGTCAGTCTAGCAACCTATCATCTACTTATTACTTCCCAATGCCTTCCTCTAGGCCCAAATAATGGTGAAGTGTCATGTAGTCGACGTTCACATAACACCACTAGAGGAGAGACAACATACATCTCATCAAAATATCGAACGAATACCAAATTCACATGACTACTAATAGCAAGACTTCTCCCATGTCCCCAGGAACAAATGTAACTACTCACAAAGCATATTCATGTTCATAATCAGAGGGGTATTAATTTGCATATAGGATCTGAACATATGGTCTTCCACCAAATAAACCAACTAGCATCAACTACAAGGAGTAATTAACACTACTAGCAACCCTCGGGTACCAATCCCAGACTTGGAGACAAGAATTGAATACAAGAGATGAACTAGGGTTTGAGAGGAGATGGTGCTGGTGAAGACGTTGATGGAGATTGACCCCCTCCCGATGAGAGGATCGTTGGTTATGACGATGGCGATGATTTCCCCCTCCCGGAGGGAAGTTTCCCCGGTAGAACAGCTCCACCGGAGCCCTAGATTGATTCCGCCAAGGTTCCGCCTCATGGCGGCGGAGTCTCGTCCGCAAAGATGGCTTATGATTTTTTCCTCATCGAAAGACTCCATATAGCAGAAGATGGACATCGGAGGGCCACCAGGGGGCCCATGAGGTAGGGGGCGTGTCTAGGGGGTAGGGCGCGCCCCCACCCTCGTGGGCAGGGTGTGGCCCCCCTCCGGAACTTCTTGCGCTCAATATTTTTTATGTATTCTGAAAGTGACTTCCGTGAAGTTTCAGGACTTTTGGAGCTGTGCAGAATAGGTCTCTAATATTTGCTCCTTTTCCAGCCCAGAATCCCAGTTGCCGGCATTCTCCCTCTTTATGTAAACCTTGTAAAATAAGAGAGAGTAGGCATAAGTATTGTGACATAATGTGTAATAACAGCCCATAATGCAATAATATCGATATAAAAGCATGATGCAAAATGGACGTATCAGCAGCCTCACACCGCAGCGAACCAGTGAACCCTCATACTCCTCTACATGTGGGCATCCACTGCCCCGTCTTCCCTGGCTTCGCGTCGTCCCCTTCCTAGGCCTCGCCGTCGTCCACCGCCCTGGTGCTCTTGGCTTGGCGTGCTCAACATGGTCAAGGAACGGCTTCCATCGGACGTGGACTGTACGTGGAGAGGCTGACAGCTAGGTCCACGGCCGCAGCAAGGAAGTGCCTCCTTATTACGCGCAAAATAAATATTCCTCTACCTAACAGCGGGGACCCACCGGATGGGCCACCGTATTTCGCGAAAAAATATTTCCCCCTGACTGCTGGGACCCACTAGCTACATCTTCGCACGCAAGGAAGTGCGTCCGGGCAAAAAAAGATTCGCCCCCTGACTGCTGGGACCCACCAGCTACATCTTCGCATGCAAGGAAGTGCCTGACAGTCAGGACCCACCTGGTCGAAGCATACGTAGCGTTGTCATTCTGGTCATGAACGTGTACGTATATACTGGTCGATGTAGAGGCGCGCACGTGTCATAGTAGAGGCGCGCACGTAGCTTGTACATGTACGTACAGCGGCCAGTGTGCAAGAAAGAAAATACGGCCACATACGCACATATGGGCGGGGTCTCGAATGCCTACTCGCGCGTACGTATGGCCAGAGCTCGTGTACATGGCTGGGTTAGAACGGAGAAACATCGTCGTCGTCGTGTTCATGGGGAGCCAACCGGCTGGGTCGGAACGGAATGCGTCGTCGTGTTCATCGGGAGGGCTTGGACGGAACAGCCGATGGAAACGAGGCCTAGCGTACCGCAGAACGGAGGAAACGGCCTTGTGTTCGACCGGCCACGTTCGAAACGGGATCCTGTTCATCGGGAGGGGTCCGGCGTACCACAAAACGGAGGAAACAGACCTCCTACGGTCGAAACGGGGGTCATGTTGATCGGGAGGGGTGTGGCGTACCGCAAAACGGAGGAAACTGACTTATGTTGGAGCGCTACGGTCGAAATGAGGGTCTTGTTCATCGGGAGGGGTGTGGCGTACCGCAAAACGGGACACCACGGGACACCGCGGGCACTGGGCGGCGGCAAAATCAAAGTCAGGATTGGTGTTCAGGAGACAGTTGAAGACGCCGGAAAATGCGCGCCCGAGAAGTCCTCGGCTCTTTTCGTCCTCAATCTCGCGAGCCCTCTTAGCACAGCTCTCCAGATGCGTCACAACATCAGTGAAGAAGCGAAGATGACCGGCATAATCCTCGGTGTGGGGATGAGGGGCATGCTCATCGCGGATGGTACCAAGCGCCTGGTTGGCCTTCGTCTTGAGGTCCCCAAGCATGGGAGCGTGCTCGCACAGTAGCGTTGATGACCCACAAGTATAGGGAATCTAACTTAGTCCTTTCGATAAGTAAGAGTGTCGAACCCAACGAGGAGCAGAAGGAAATGATAAGCGGTTTCCAGCAAGGTATTCTCTGCAAGTACTGAAATAAGTGGTAACAGATAGTTTTGTGATAGGATAATTTGTAACGAGCAACAAGTAACAAAAGTAAGTAAAGTGCAGCAAGGTGGCCCAATCCTTTTTGTAGCAAAGGACAAGCCTGGACAAACTCTTATAGAGAAAAGTGCTCCCGAGGACACACGGGAATATCGTTAAGCTAGGTTTCATCACGTTCATATGATTCACGTTCGGTACTTTGATAAATTGGTATGTGGGTGGACCGGTGCTTGGGTACTGTCCTTACTTGGACAAGCATCCCACTTATGATTAACCTCTATTGCACGCATCCGCAACTACAACCAAAGTATTAAGGTAAACCTAACCATAGCATGAAACATATGGATCCAAATCAGCCCCTTACGAAGCAACGCATAAACTAGGGTTTAAGATTCTGTCACTCTAGCAACCCATCATCTACTTATCTCACATGTCCTCAGGAACAAACGTAACTACTCACAAAGCATATTCATGTTCATAATCGAGAGGGGTATTAATATGCATATAGGATCTGAACATATGATCTTCCACCAAATAAACCAACTAGCATCAACTACAAGGAGTAATTAACACTACTAGCAACCTACTAGTACCAATCCCGGACTTGGAGACAAGAATTGGATACAAGAGATGAACTAGGGTTTTGAGAGGAGATTGTGCTGATGAAGATGTTGATGGAGATTTCCCTCTCCCGATGAGAGGAGCATTGGTGATGACGATGGCGATGATTTCCTCCTCCTGGAGGGAGGTTTCCCCGGCAGAACAGCTCCGCCAGAGCCCTAGATTGGTTCCGCCATGGTTCCGCCTCGTGGCAGCGGAGTTTCGTCCGAGAAGATGGCTTATGATTTTTTTCCCATCAAAAGACTTCATATAGCAGAAGATGGCAACCGGAGGGCCACCAGGGGGCCCACGAGGTAGGGGGCGCACCCAGGGGGTAGGGCGCGCCCCCCACCCTCGTGGGCAGGGTGTGGCCCCCTGGTGAACTTCTTCTGCTGAGTATTTTTTATATATTCTGAAAACGTCTTCCGTGAAGTTTCAGGACTTTTGGAGCTATGCAGAATAGGTCTCTAATATTTGCTCCTTTTCCAGCTCAGAATCCCGGCTGCCGGCATTCTCCCTCTTTATGTAAACCTTGTAAAATAAGAGAGAATAGGCATAAGATTGTGACATAATGTGTAATAACATCCCATAATGCAATAAATATCGACATAAAAGCATGATGCAAAATGGACGTAACAAGCATCTGCCGGCAAAGTGCCTCCTCCCTGCTTTGCTGTGCGAGGGACTCGGCGTTGGCAACCCACTGCTGAAGAGAGAGAAGCTCGGCACGGGAGGAGGCCAGTTCGGCCTGCACCAAGATCAGGGCAGTTGCGGCGGCTTTCTCACGCTGTTCCGCCTCAGCCAGCCCTGACCCGAGGGCAGCGGCACTGCTCACACCTTCGGCTTCGATGAGCTTCAGCTTCAGTTCGTACCTGCCAGCAAGATCCGCGCGAGCCTCAGCCACCCTACGGTCGACCTCCTCGTGGGCCCTGGCCACGCGCGCACCGACAGCATCCTCTGCTTGGGAGACTTGGCGCTCCCTCGTCTCCAACCGCTCAAGTTCAAGGTTTTGCTTCGTGGCCTCCAGCAATAGTGCTTCCTCGCGCCTCAAGATCTCCTCCTCGTCGGATGGAGCGCCCTTCATCGAGGCCAGGGCAACTCTGCGCACCTCCACCTGCTGCTCCAGGGAGGCGTTCAAGGCCTAGAGCTCCCGCCTGTGTTCCTCAGCGGCTGCGCGGCAATTGTCCGCCTCCCTGGCCTCCTCCAAGGCCCGGGCGCTGGCCTCTTGAGAGGTTTCCAGGGATGCCTCGGCCTTCGCATTGGCATGCTTGCGCTGGAGGCCCCGAGGTTGATAGCCACCTTCAGTTGATGCCACTCCTCCACCAGCCGGAGGCCTTCGGCTTCGAGGCGAGCGTCTACGTCCGTGAGTTCTCCGCCGAGCCTGCTCATCGCGTCCATTGCCTCCTGAAAGAGCTCGTGGCGGACGACACTCCGCTCGTGCGCAAACTTAAGCGTGCAACCGGGTCCGTCCGCCGCAGCGGGGGTAGCCGACGGGATCCGAAGCGGCTCACCCCCTTTCGGCAGGGGGCTGGGGCCGACGCCTCCTAGGCCACCGACCGGGATTCGACAGGGCCCCGGATGGGTTGAGTCCCGTTGCTCGAAGAAGTAGCCAAGATCGAGGCCATCCAGCCGCCGTCCACAACCAGAGGAGGAGCCCTTGGCACACTTGCCGCACCCCAGGCGAGGCCATGAAGGAGAGATGGCAAAGGTGAGGGATCAAGGCGCCAGGCTAGCGTGTTTGCCTCTCCGGCCGACCTCGCGCCGGGTGCGACATGCTGGCTTGGGGCGCTCAAGGCCAGCGGGGGATCCGATGCAGGAGAAGGTTGCTTCCCGGGAGACTTCGCCGCCTTAGCAGAAGGGACCCTGAGGAGCCACAGTCAGGAGGAGAAGCAGCACTCGAGAAATTACAAAGATAAGGTACTCACTCATCTATGGCGATATACTTCATTTGCTTCAACGGCCGGAAGGCATCACTGCTGCAGCTTGGAGACCCTTTCCTCTTGCGGAGCGCATCAAAGTCCAGACGGAGCCTGCCGAAGCCTTGGACGCGGCCATCAGCGCAGGGCGCGGCTAGTAGGGCACCTGAGGAGACGACCTCGGGAGTGCTGGGCTGAGGGGAGCCCACTAGCTCCGCCTCATGATGACCTGCTGAGACCTTGGAGGCTTCGGCCTCAAGAGCAGCGGACTACGTCGCCCCCTCAGCTGTCATCCCAGGGCAAGAGTCGTGGGCTCCCGGGGGTGGCACCTCGGGAGCCTCGAGCGATGCCGACGCCTCAGCACCACACCTACGGCCTCCAGCGGTGCTCGCCCCCTACATCCACTCTTGGGGTAAGTTTGGCGCTGGAGGCACGGAGGGGAACCACAGAGACAGGGTTCTTGCGGGGCCCTTCAAGGCCGACTGGACGCATCCCCCATTCATCGAAGGGGGGCATCTGCCCCGTGAACTCCACCCTGTTCGAGCAGCAGTACAGAAGACAGCCCTCCTACGGCATATCGGCTGGTGAGGGGTCGCCCGTCAGGACCTCGAGCACCGTTCTTCGCGCCTCGAGCGGAAGCCCTGACTCCTGAAGCCTCATGCGATACTGGCCGCCAGACAGGGCCCACATCGGCCAGGAATGGCGCTGGAGTGGGGTAACGCGGCGTCGGAGGAACTCCATCACCATAGGTGCAGTCACGCCGAGATCTTTCAGCCTCTTCAACCGGAGCCAGACAAAGGCAAGGCGGGGGTCCGCGAGCTTCTCGTGGCCCCAGTCGGAGCTGGGAACGGCGGGCGCCAAAGGGGGCAAAAGCAGGGGGCTGAGCCCACTGACGTCCACGAACACCCACCGTGTCTGAAACCCGCTCGCAGATGGTGGGAGCTCAAAGTCAATCCCTGAGCCTCCCGTCGCAGCCACGGCCTGGAAGCTCAGGCATCCCTAGCATTGTCGAGGATCCGTCAGGTGCAGCGAGAAGAAATGGCACAGTAGGGCCACGGAAGGAGCAATTCCCACCATGGCCTCGCAGACGAAGGCGAAAACAGCAAGAAGGGAAACAGATTGGGGGTCTAGGTGCAGCATATGGATCTGATAGTGGGAAAGCACGGCGTTGAAGAAGGTGGAAAAGGGAGGAACCAGGCCAGCCCATAGGGCGTCAATGGAGAATTGGACCTTGGTTGCTGTCCTATCAACAGAGGCGCGGGATGCAGGCCAGGCCACCGTCTTCCCCCATTCGTTGAAGCCAGTGGCGAGCGCTGGGAGGACCTTGTCCATGGCTTCCTGGTTGAGCACCAATGACTGACCAACGGCGGATTCAATGCCCGGAGGTGGCTCGGCTAAAGACTGGGACTTCTTCTTCCCCTTCTCCGCTCGGCTCAGCGCCATGACGACAGGGAGGGCCGAGCTCAGGTCAAGTTGGGAGAGGAGGTTGTTGTTTTGGAAGGCGGAAGAATTGGAGAAGCGCGTCGCCAGCAACGAGGGAATAACTGTGTAAGTCACGGCGGCCGCCGAGCTAGGCGGATATCAAGGCTGCATGGGGAAGCAGGGCTGCCCACGTCCCGTCAATCGCCATGCGTCAACCGAGGCCGCAGGCTGTTGGGGCCCGCGGTGCTACGCACTTGTCCCTTGGCTTCGCCTCGAAGCCAAGTCCGAGCGTGCCTTGGGCCCGGGGGCTATTGTTGGCGTCCTGGGAATGGGGGTCCCCAGACTTGCATGCCTGCGGCCCACGGCGTGGCTCCGTCAGCGGCCCCGTACGGCCCATCTTCACCAGCAAACACTCAAGACCCTCGCGAGGGGCCGAGCCTCGCGAGGTGGACAACGCAAGACCTCCTCGGGGGCAGCCTCACCAGGCTGGCTCGCGAGGGGCGGAGAGATCAAGGCGAGGGACACCTCGCGAGGTTCCTGTGATGCAAGTCATGACGACCAAGGCCAGGTGGGCACCAGGCGGGCGCCAGCGCATGCAGTGTCCTCGTTTCCTCTTTGGTGCTAAAGAGGCAAGCGCGGGCGAGGAGTCCCGAGGCAGCAGGCAAAGGTTTCCATATCGGTGCAACGAGACCAAGACTAGCAGGACGGCAGGACGGAGGTCATCGTGGAGCCCAGGACGGCGTCACCACCAGAGCCTTTGGCAGGCGAAGACCATCTTTTGTCAGGATATCTTGTACTAGCTGTCCCCCTTCAAATTGGCTGTTGTGGGATCCCTTCCCGCCTAATATTTGGGAAGAGGACCTGGGCCTCTATATATAGGACTAGCCACCAGGGAGAGGGGTCATCTTGGACCGGATCCATTCCACCAAGGCCACCACACTCACCAAGCACAAGAGCTCCTCTCCTCAGGAGGCTGTTCTTCCCTTGTAACTATTCATCCTCAGCCCAAGAGGCAATCCACCACACCACACTGGAGTAGGGTATTACACCCATCGGTGGCCCGAACCAGTATAAATTTTGTGTCCCTTTTTTCTGCGAGTTCGACGCGCTGAGCCTTGAGATCGCGGTGAGGGCATGAGCTAGTGGGAGGAGAGATCTTCGTCCGCACCCAAGTGTTCTAACCTCAAGGATTTTGCTGGAACCCGAAATTAGACAATGGATTCATCACGTGATTGGGATAGAATCACATCTTGGGCGCTACAAGTTGGTATTAGAGCCTTACCGACCTTAGGACCCCCCCTTGATTGATCGAATCGTTGACGTTGTTGAGTCTAGAATAAAACTATTTTGAGTCTAGTTATACCGGAGAGTAGGAATTCTTTTTACTCCATACCCCCTTCGTCGCTCTGGTGAGGACTGCTGACGTAGATGTTTTGAATTCACTCTCCTCTTTTTCACTCAAATTTTTTTAGGATCACGCAGGTATCTTGGAATCGGACCGATATCATTGTGACAGGAATTCTGTCTTGGTGCCTCCTGACATTTAGGGGTTGTGGCAGTGTCCTAGGGAGTTGAGGTCCAAGGTGTTTTTGTCAACGGTTCTTATCATTTCAGTTCCAGAATACCATAGGTCGCCGACATCGAAAACGCTTCTATACTCTTTGTGGTGAGAGTAGTTTGACGATACCCAGTACTGGGGAGAGCGGTCAGATGTATTGCCACATCTAGTATATCGGATGTTTTCAAAGGCCTGAGGTACACGATTTCTGAGGTTTTCTTGGTTATGTGTTGACGAATGGATACAGTTGGAGTGTAGGATTTGTTAGTTGTGTGAGATATTTGTGCCTCCCTGTATCCCCAACACCAGATTGCATAACCAGAAAGTTTCGGGAATTCATTGGTTCGAATTCAAGTAATTACCTAGGATATCTTTCCGATAGATGTATGATTTACATTGGGGTCCAACGTCTAGTGGTTCATTTTTCACGGTCGATTTACAGTGGTCGCGAGGCGTCTTAAAGAGTCCTTGGCTATGCTGATTTGGGGACGTCTCGTTTGTCATTCATGATGTCCTCGTGCCCGTGGGGTCTCATCGCGAACACTTTGGGCGAATATCATATGTTTGTTTCCGGCTTATTTCCGCAAGCCAAATCCTTTGTGTTGTTTTGGTTCTGGTATTCGAGTTGCTTCGAAGTCAAGTGTTGATTCCATACCTTTTCCTAAGTGGTGTTCTCATATTTTTATGGGAGTGCTAATTCTTCTTGATCATCAAGGTTGTCATTTCAATTCTTTCCAACCGGTGTGCTTCTCTTCAAGATAATTGAATCATACTTTTCATTTGCAATATCAATTCTCAATTTTCTCAATGGTGTCTGTTCCATCCATCCTAAGTTGTCTTCATTTTTTTCCACCCTCCCACCCTTCGTCAAGAAATCAAATTCTAAAATCATGATCCCTTTATTCATGAGAAGTCTCTATATTCTCTCCTTCAATGTTCTTACCTAGTGATT
Source organism: Triticum urartu (assembly GCF_056163025.1). Taxonomy (NCBI): domain Eukaryota; kingdom Viridiplantae; phylum Streptophyta; class Magnoliopsida; order Poales; family Poaceae; genus Triticum; species Triticum urartu. The sequence goes on along the minus strand of NC_141879.1, from coordinate 208,869,503 downwards.
CTAATGAAGATGCTAAGGAAGCTACAAGTTCATCATTCTTCATTCTCTTTCTTCTCCGGTGGACTAAACACAAGTTTCGGTGTTGATCATATCTCTTTCATTATTTCAAATGCTTTATCATGATGGTGCACCTCTTAATCGTTCACTTCTCGATATTCATTTGCTCCGAAATGTTGAAGATATCTTAGAAGGTTCGCATTTCCACTCTTAATTCGTTCAAGCTATTCCAAGGTTGTTATATCATTCAAGCCATTTAATTCAACTGGTGCAATCTCTCCTTAAAATTGTTTCAATGGTGTTTCTTTTGAGTGGGACCTAACCCACAGGTCTTTTCCCGGGATCTTACCTGACTCTTCTAATTTTCCGGAGTGATTCTCTAATGCTTTTCAAAGTTTGACGTAAGAATGAATTATCATCAGGCATATATCTTTCTCCAAGATCTTTCAAATTCTTTTTGTCATTGGTTCAAACTTTATATTCTTCATTCTGGAGTGCCTCAACCATTCATGGTGGTGTTTCTTGCCGTCATTCTCGGATTTTGAAGACCGAAGAAGAGTTCCTCTTAAAATCCTTACCCGTTCTTCCAAAGATGTGTAGTTCAAGCTTCATGTCATCCTCTCATAATTGTTTTCGATCGTGAGAATTATTTTCACCCATCAGACGCATTTTAGGAGTTGCTTTCCTTTCTCGATAATCCGAAGGCCATCATTTCTGAATATTAATCATTCTCAACTTCCAGCTCTCGTTCTCCAATTCTTCTCGTGCTTCGTTCAAGTATTCTCTAGTCAGCTTGTCATCTCTTCATTCTCTTGTATCTAAATTCACTCAAGTATCTTCTTTCGTTTTCTACTTCTTCTCGGTGATTCGTTCTCTTTTCTTTAATCATTTTCTGTTCTTACAGTGGTTTGTTCAAGATTCCTCTCCATTGCTATCATATCAATTCTTTCAAAGTCCTACCAGTGATTCTTTGAAGACCTTATTCAAGTTTGTGCTATATCTCTCCATAATCTTTTGAAGAAGAATAAGCGGCATGCCAAATCCATTACTTGTCATCAATTTAAGTTGATGAAGGATAAGCATGACATAATTCTTATTCTTCTTTCATCCAAGTGATTAATTCCTTCTTCCGGAGTTTGTTCATGATATCAAATTCTTGGTTCTAAGTTGTTCATCTTTTCTTTCCGGAGATCCAAGTTCTCTCGGTTATTTCGTCGCGAAGCTCCATCTAAATCGTTGCAAGTATTCAACTCTTGTTCTTTTCAACCTTGAATTCTTTTCTATAATCCTTTTACTACCGGAGTTCTTCGAGAGTTCTTCCTGGTGGTTCATCAAGGATTTCTTTCATTCTCGAAGTGTTCATCAACATTCTTGTTGGAGGATCTCAAATATTCTTCATCTTGCATTCCGAAGTGCAATTCTTTCTACCTTATTTTTGAGGTGGTGTTATGCCATTCTTGACAATTTCCCTTCGTGTTTCAAGGTTCACAGGTTGTTAAGAATGAGATATTTAAACCCATCATTTTCTCTTTGTTCAGAAGATCCTTTGCAATCCATCAATCTCTTCGTTGGAGTTATCTTGGTAAAGATTTCACCTAAAGCCTTCCCTAAGGAATGTTGCTAATTGTGGTGCTTATCAATGATCTAAGTTTCCTCCTATTCTCGCAGTGAAAGAAGTTTTTGTCTCTTCGTTTCTCTCAAGCAAGCAATTTATTTTGTTAGTGGCAGAATTTCACCTCTAGTTTTGAGATGTTTTCATAAGCCCACGAGGAGTGTATATTTGATTGTTGATTCTTCAACAACTTCATTCAATCCTTCTTTGTAAGGATGCTTTTCAAATTCAATTGTGGTACAAGTTGTCATTTCCTTCTCCATTCTTTTCATTTCACTCTTTCATTTGTTCCGGAGGCATTATGTTGTTGATCTTCTTAAAGTATCATCCCATCTTATCATCTTCATGTTAAATTCCTTCGCTTATTAGTTGGAGTGCTATCTGGATTCTTTCATTCTAATTCTTTCTCCATCTCGTTTTAAATGGAGTGTTTCAATCTCGTCATCTTCGTTGTATTCTTTCTTTCAAGTTGTTCAACCTCTCAAGGTTCTTTGGTTTCACTCGTTTGTCAAAGAAGCAACTTAGTTTTACCTCCTCCTCTTCCGTTTCTCCCCAGTGCCATCCTTAGATCTCGGGACGAGATCTCTTGTAAGTGGGGGAGTGTTGTAACGACCCAAGACCAACGCTCCAGACGCCTTCCATGTTTTTGTTGTATCTGCTTTAATTATTTTTGCTTGTCGAATTTCATCATGGCATCATGTGCATTGCATCCGCATGTTTTCAAAAGGCTTGCATCCGTTCGTAGTTGTTGCGTCCTTCCCTTGCCTTTGTTGACCGTTCTGAGACCAATGGGGTCTTTCGAGTCCCTCTTGTCTGGCCGCTTAATCTCTTTGCTCAGTGCTCAAACCCCTCGCGTGAGCGTCTGAAACTTCTCCATATCTGAACCGGGTTGTCGTTACCGTTGGGTCCGGATCATCCCCAAACATCCCTAAAATATCTTCGGTTCTTTGATTGGACTCCCTAGCCTATTTATTCTCGACCGTCCGATCTAATCAGAGGGTCCAAAATTTGTCCCCTACCTACTTAAACAGGCTAACCCTAGCCTAGTTGTCCCATCCATCAAATCCTCCGTGCCACCGCCACCCACTGACCATCTTCCTCGGGATCCCTCCCGATCCACCCACCTGGTCTCCCCCTTGCTCGGGTCCTGTCCGATCCATCCAATCGATCCAGCCACAGCCACCACCTCCTCCGCGATCTACCTTCCACCATCACGCGCCAGGGTGAGGAGCTCCTGTGCACCACGTCCTCCGCTCCCGACCAAAGAGCGCCCGAGACCGCCTCCGACCCGCGCCTCCTCTGGATTCCTTCGTCCACCAACCGGAGCTACAGCGCCGCCGCCTTGCTCCGCCCTCGCCGTCCTCCCGCCGCTGGGGAGCTTCACCACCATCATTCGAGACACCTCGCCCCTGCTTAATGCTGGCAACCAGCTCAGTGCCCTGGCCTCGAGCTCGACCAGGCCAACCCTCGCCGCCCTTCTCCTTTTCCTTCCTCCTTCTTCCACCTCCCTAATCTCTCTGCTCCCTCTCTGCCGCCATGGACAGGGCTTCGACGCCGCCGTCCTCGTGATGCATCACCGCCGCTGCCGTATCTGCCTCCCTCCGCCTCGCCAAGTCCGTGAACCGCCATGGCCATGGATGTCGTCCGCCGCCTCTATCTCGAAGCTCCGGCGCGCCCAAGCCTCGGAGACGACCGGATCCGACCCGGATCGACATCCCCAAGCCCTCATCGCCGGCCTCCCCTGCTTCTGCGTGCGAGGATGAGGACAACCAGCACCAAGAACTGCTTGTCCTGGAGCGTTGACCGCGCCCCCTCCACCTCCTTGTTCGATCCCGCTAGCGTGGACGAGCGCCAGGGCGCAGCCATGCCTTGCCCTGCCGCGTGGGCCACCGTATCCCCAGCTGGCCTGTTGGCCCGACGTGAGCAGCCGCCCGAAGCCTCCCCTGTGCACTTTTGGGGCCTGCCAGTTTTGGCCCGTTGCATTTTTTTTTCTTGCCTCTGCGATTTGCTAATTATCTAGGAACTTTAGATTTGCAGAAAAACCCCTAGATTTCATGAATTTAATATCTCACAAACCGTGCATCGGATTAAAATGTTTTAAACATGTAAAATGCTTAGAATTTCATCTAGTTCCATAATATGCTGCTTTCATCCATGTTAAAAATGTTTAAAATGATGTTTGATTAAACTTTCTCAAATGCCATGCTAAAATGATTTATTTAATAACTAAATAACCGTAGCTCCGAATTAAATAAACTCTATAAGTAAATGGGGTAGAAAAATGCATAGATTAACATGGTGGATTTAGTTTGCATATTTAACAACTCTAAAATTGTGTATACGGCAGAACAGTACCAAATTCAAAATATGCATATGGGGCTTTTCTGGAATTGTTGTTTGTTGTTTCCGGCCTCATTTACACTTGCCTAGATAGGTAGTTTTATTATGCTCACCCTCTTGCCATGTTTAACAACATTTAGTATTGTTGGGTACATGAACGGGAGAGAACTAAATAAATGAATGTGGTATTTCGTCAATATGCAACTTGTTGCATATTGAGCTCCACTTAATTTGTAGAATTGTTTGTTGCACTTTGACATGCCATGCCTCATTAAACCGGACATGCATCGTACTTGATTGTGCACCATGCCATGTCTATGCTTGTTTTTTTACTATGTCGTTTGCTTCTTTCCAGTTGCGCTTCTCCTTGATAGTTCCGGTTATGTTGCGATTGTGACGATCCGTTCGACTATGTTGGTTCGTCTTCATGGATTCGGTCTTCTTCCTAGCGGGATTTCAGGCAAGATGACCGTCACCTTGGATCTCAATACTATCTTTGATATGCTAGTTGTCTCGATGCTATCGCTATGTCCCGCTACCCACCACTTGTTTAACAAGCCTCCCAAATTGCCATGATAGCCTCTAACCTTTTCCACCATCCTAGCAAACCGTTGTTTGGCTATATTACCGCTTTGCTCAGTCCCTCTTATAACATTGCTAGTTGCAGGTGCAGTTGCAGGTTGGTCCATGTTGGGACATGGATATCATGGATATCTTGGGATATCACAATATCTCTTATTTAACTAATGCACATATATACTTGGTAATGGGTGGAAGGCTCGACCTTTTGCCTGGTGTTTTGTTCCACTCATGCCGCCCTAGTTTCCGTCATACCGGTGTTATGTTCCTTGATTTTGCGTCCCTAAAACGATGAGGGTTTATGGGGCCCTCTTGACAGTTCGCTTTGAATAAAACTCTTCGAGCAAGGCCCAACATTGGTTTTACCATTTGCCTAATAACAACTAAAACTTGCATAGGGAACTGCCGGCACCCGAGGTCTCTTAATCAACCCCACTGGCCAGTGCTCCTCATGAGTGTTGGTCCACCTACCTAGCAGTCGGCGGTGCCACCTCGGGGCAACTCGAGGTCTTTGGTTATCGTCCACTTAGCATAGACGTTGTTGTCCTGAGAACGAGATACGGGGCGGCTCCTATCAGGGTATCGACGCATCGGGTGGTCTTGCTGGTTTTGTTTTACCATTGTCGAAATGTCTAGTGCATCAGGATTCCGAGTCTGATCAGAGGGTCCCGAGATGGAGGATTGTCTCCATGGATCGTGAGCTTGTCATGGGCTAAGTTGGGACACCCCTGCAGGGTTTAAACTTTCGAGAGCCGTGCCCGCGGTTATGTGGCAGATGGGAATTTGTTAATATCCGGTTGTAGTGGACTTGAACTAAACTCAACTAAAATACACCAACCGCGTGCATAACCGTGACTGTCTATTTTAGGGTGCGTTCGAGAAGAGAACATGGTTGGGTTATGTTTGAATGTAAGTAGTTCAGGATCACTTGTTGATCATTACTAGTTTGTGACCGTTTGCGTAGTTTCTCATCTTATTGTTGTATTCATAAGTTAGCCACCATACAATGCTTAGCTTCTTGCCGCAACCTCACCACTTACCCATTCTATACCCATTAAGCTTTGCTAGTCTTGATACCCATGGTAATGGGATTGTTGAGTCCTCGTGGCTCACAAATTACTACAACAATAGTTATAGGTACAGGTAATGCGATGCTATGATGTGAGAGTGGTGCTTGATTGTTTGGAGTTCCCCTTATTCGATGAAGCGATAGGTTCCGGGTCGGGGAGCCTGGGATTAGTAGGATGGATGTCGTTCTTCTTTTTCGTTTGATTTCATCTGTAGTCGGATCCTGCTCTTCTGTTTGATGATTGCTATGTATTGATGAACTATTGTATTCATGTTGTAGCTTGTGGCAAGTGTAAGCCTTTATCTTGTATTCTCATCTATTCAGTACATGGTATGTTGTAATGATATCCACCTTGCTATGCACTGGAAATGCGGTTGTGCCCCAATTATGAATTCACCACGTGATTGGGATAGAATCGCATCTTGGGCGCTACAGTATGTTACTTGCCCGAGATTCGATCGTCAGTATCTTCATTCCTAGTTCAATCTCGTTACTCGCAAGTCTCTTTACTCGTTCTGTAATAAATCATCCTGCAACTAACTCATTAGTCACTTTGCTTGCAAGGCTTCTTATGATGTGTATTACCGAGAGGGCCCAGAGATACCTCCCCGATACTCGGAGTGAAAAATCCTAATCTCGATCTATGCCAACTCAACAAACACCTTTAGAGATACCTATAGAGCATCTTTATAATCACCTAGTTATGTTGTGATATTTCATAGCACACAAGGCATTCCCCCGGTATCTGAGAGTTGCACAATCTCATAGTCGAAGGAATATGTATTTGACATGAAGAAAGCAATAGCAGTAAAACTGAACGATCATAATGCTAAGCTAACAGATGGGTCTTGTCCATCACATCATTCTCGTAATGATGTGATCCTGTTATCAAATGACAATCATGTCCATGGTTAGGAAACCTTAACCATCTTTGATCAACGAGCTAGTCAATTAGAGGCTCACTAGGGACACGGTGTTTGTTTATATATTCACACATGTATTTAGGTTTCCGATCAATACAATTCTAGCATGAATAATAAACCTTTATCATGAATAAGGAAATATAAAATAACAACTGAAAGATCGAGGATGTCGCCTAGAGGGGGGTGAATAGGTGCTTTAAAATAATTATGGTTTAGGGTTGAACAAATGCGGAATAAACCTAGCGGTTAATTTGTCAAACACAAAACCTACAACAACTAGGCTCACCTATGTGCGCCAACAACTTATGCTAAGCAAGACAAACAACTAAGTGATAGCAAGATATATGACAAGAAACAATATGGCTTTCACAAAGTAAAGTGCATAAGTAAAGAGCTCGGGTAAGAGATAATCAAGGCACGCGGAGATGACGATGTATCCCAAAGTTCACACCCTTGTGGATGCTAATCTCGGTTTGGAGCGGTGTGGAGGCACACTGCTCCCCAAGAAGCCACTAGGGCAACCGTAATCTCCTCATGCCCTCACACGATGCAAGATGTCGTGATTCCACTAAGGGACCCTTGAGGGCAGTCACCGAACCCGTACAAATGGCAACCCTTGGGGGCGGTCACCGAACCCGTCAAATTGCTTGGGGTGATCTCCACAACCTAATTGGAGACCCTGACGCTTGCCCGGAGCTTTACACCACAATGGTTGAGCTCCGAACACCACCAACCATCTAGGGCGCCCAAGCACCCAAGAGGAACAAACTCAAGGGTACCAAGCACCCAAGAGTAATAAGCTTCTCAACTTGTAACTTCCATGTATCACCGTGGAGAACTCAAACCGATGCACCAAATGCAATGGCAAGGGCATACGGAGTGCCCAAGTCCTTCTCTCCCAAATCCCACCAAAGCAACTAATGCTAGGGAGGGAAATGAGAGGAAGAACAAGAAGGAGAACACGAAGAACTCCAAGATCTAGATCCAAGGGGTTCCCCTCACATAGAGGAGAAAATGATTGGTGGAAATGTGGATCTAGATCTCCTCTCTCTTGTCCCCCCAAAACTAGCAAGAATCCATGGAGGGATTGAGATATAGCAAGCTCGAAAAAGGTCAAGAATGGGGGAAGAACACGAGCTCAAAGAATAAGGTTCAATGGGGAAGAAGACCCCCTTTTATAGGTGGGGAAAAATCCAACCGTTATGCTCACAGCCCGCACATAGCGGTACTACCGCTCATGGGAGCGGTACTACTGCTAGGGCGGTGGAAGCCCTTATAAAAACAACAACGAGGAGGTAAAAGGCCAGTAAAACCGCCAGAGCGGTACTACCGCTTGTCTTCACGGTACTACTGCTAGGGGTAGCGGTACTGAAAAAATACATCTGTGCCTACCACCGCTGGACTTAATACGAGATTTTGGTCCAGAACGGAAGTAGCCGTAGTAATACTGCTCTGGAGCGGTAGTAAAAAATTACATCCGCTCCAAGTGGTAGTAACCGCGGTAGTACCGTTGCAGCCTTTTAAGGACACCAAAACTGCCACAACTTTTGCAAACGGACTCCGAATTCAACGAAACCAAGTTTGTTGGAAAGCTAATGACATGGCTACCACAATCTTGATAGAAATAACAATAAGAAGCAAATAAGAAAAGTCCCATAAGAAAATGGTGAGAACCCTTCCTCGAATAAGACCGGTAAAACCTCCAACACCGAAAATGCAATAGAGGAAGCATATGAAATCCGTTTTGATGTACTAGAGCTTGTCACGAAGATAACTGCAAGCTCTAAAACCTCAAAAAGAGAAAGTAAAATATGAATCAATAAAGATGATGCAAGGATGCAATGGTTTGAGCTCTCGACGAACGATACGATGAAGCTACTCACTTGAGAACCCCCCTTGATAGTATGGCTATCGATCCTATAACCCGGTCTCCAAACTATCACCATGAGACTGGTAAAATAGAAAACCTATCAAGGGCAAACCTTTGCCTTGCATGAAGTCCACTTGAGCTAGATGATGACGATCTTGACTCCCTCAAGTTGGACCACCTTTCTTGATTGCCTTCACTCCATGAAGAATAGTTGATTGCTCCCCCATACTCCACCATGGGTGAGCCACTCTTTGGCACATCTTCACAAGTCCATTGACACCAAATGGATGGCAAGCTTCAAGGATGATCTCTTTGTGTTGCTCCACTTGAACTTGCACACCACAAACTTGATGATGATCACCACTTGATGTCATCCTCCATGGGTTGTATGATATCTTCCTATTGATGCAAACCTATGGAAACAAACCTAACCCCACATAGAACTCACACGTAGATCATGGGTAGTACACAAAGCATAATAGACAATGCTTACCATACCATGGGATCACTTGATCCCTCTCGGTACATCTTCTACGCTTTGTGAGTTGATCAACTTGATTCACTCTTGACTTAGTCTTGATCAACCTTGAACCTTTCCAACTCTCTTCATTTGGATGATGCCTTGAAGGTAAGCATGAATGATCACACAATCTTCTTCTTCAAGACATGCTTGCAATAAGCTCAACTCTCACATGACCAATCTTTGGAAAATTCCTTAATAGCACCTTGGTCAACACATAAACTCCTTGAAACCAACACATGGACTTCAAGAAATGCCTATGGACAAATCCTTCAAATATAAGTCAATGCAACCATTAGTCCGTACAGAATGTCATCAATCACCAAAACCACACATGGGGGCACCGCATGTCCTTTCCATCTCCCCCATTTTGGTAATTGATGACAATCACATTCAAGAGAGTTTATATAAGGAATTATGCATCACCATGCAATGCAACAACCAATAATGCATGCGTATGAGATGCAAATGCTTAGGAACAAAACCAAAGAAAGAAGAAATAACTCTCTAAACTTCTCCACAAAACTCTCTGAAACTTCTCCCCCATTGGCATCGATTGCCAAAATGGGCGAAAAGCTTAGAAGGCCAATATAAATTGTGGTCCTCCATAAATTGTGTATTTCTCAACAAGAGAGTGGAATGCAATACACATATCCAAAGGTAAAAACTTGGAGGAAGACAAACTATATTGAGGCACAAAGATTGCTAAAGAATGATATGCCATGAAGACATAACAAAGAGAGACACAAGCAATCAAGCAATCAAAAGGTACCAATTGAAGCAAGCAATCAAAGGATAGCAATTGAACAAACTAGACCAAAGATCCTATGAGCCACATGAATAAAGGATATTATGATATAAGCAAAGGTTTGTTCTAAAGAAACTAGAGAAGCTCACCATGATTTGTGCACAAATAAGAGTTTTTGTATTTAGATACAGAGTGCACAAATAGGATCATAGCTCACCCAAAATCAATAGAAACTTACAATAAGTGCAAGTGAGCATATAGGAAACTAAGCCTAGCACTTGCAACAAACAAATGGTTGAGCAACATATAAAAGAGGCAACTTAGGAATAGGCTCAACCAAAACCGATGTGTGTGAGTCAAGGCAATGCACTTGAGAAGACTAATGTACGGATGATCATTAAGCATCAATATAGTCTTGAATGAATGAGATACATGGTGCAAGGCCTGTCATTCCCACACACAACTCGCAAATGGGCTCACAAGCTCACTAATAAGCATATAAAGAACCTATGCTTGTGACAACCCGTGGTGAAGATACAAAAGGAAGCTTCCTTAAGAGGAGGGATACCAATTGAATTAGCAAAAGACTCATCATGACAAGCAAGAGGAAAACAATCTTTACCACAAAAGAGTGCAACAAGATGCAAAGATATAAGATCCGCACTCAAGACAAATCCTTTCACGGAGCCACCTAGGAAATACAAAGGAAAGAAAGGTGGACCTGAAAGGATAAGGATTTCCGCTAAAGATGTAACTTCTCTCAAGTGTATAAGATTCTAGGTAGATGAAAATCATGATGATATCAATCTACAAAGAATGATGCACACAAGAAATGGTTACTCGAGGAAAGAATAGGACACCCAAACGGAAGTCATAAAATATACTGATAAGATCTTTGCTTGAAAAGCATATAGCGCATGGCTTAATATTATCTTATAGTATATAAATGAGGTTCAACCAAACGAACATCAAAGACATCACAACTATCAACAAGAGATCATTGTTGAGATGCTTTGAGAAGGGAAACAGGTATCACAAGAACTAATCAAGAAATTCATGCCATGATGCAACCTACACAAGGTTGTATGTAAGAAATGTATGCATGAGTAGATACTTGTTACCGAGATAATAATGGAAGGATGTAGTAGATACCAATTGAATGTAAAGGATAGTAGTTCATTGAACGTCCTAGCTTGACTCCAATAAGCACATGGTGACACCACCTTCCTTTTGAATGAGCCGAGCATCCAATGCATCTCTAGTTGTTCCTAGAACAACACCACAAACAAAATGGTACCCAAACTCATTGGGACCAAAGAGTTAGAAAACCAACAATACATATGACAAACTCCACATAAATATGTGCATATAGATACGAAATAGAATTTTATGTACATCTTAGCCAATTAGAGACTTGGTGGAGTTTCCCTTATATATTGGGACAAAGAAAGAAATCATGCTAAAGAATGTACATAAGGTAAATATGCATGCTCTAGACTTCAAGGACCAAATCAACACATGGTTGATAGGATCCCAAAAGAAAAGATACCAAGTGAAAATAAGATACTCAAAGAAGAAATTATCACTTGAAGGATACCAAATACAAGATACATCAAGGAATGAGATATCCATTAATACACACTAAAAGGAAGATACCAAACTCCCAAAAGAGAGGAAGTTCCTAACGAACCAAGACCTCTACAAAGTTTCATGATGGCACACAGTACCAAAAAGAAATGACTTGTGTTCCACCAACACACACTTGATAAGGATCACAAGATGAATGTTCTAAAGAAAATAGGATAGCTCCCCCAAGGGTTGTGCATTATAGAGAATTTGCATTTGAATGCAAAATGCACAAGATGGGATCATCGCTTTCACTATATCCATAGACTCACTAGACGAGATCAAGAAATAGACATGATCCGCAAGTGGCATGGAAGACAATGGGTTGAAACAATCCTAGGCAAGAGATAAGGCAAATAAAACCAAAGGCCAATGTAAAGACGATCAACAATTTGGATCACATAAATGATTACCAATTGTCAAGAGACAAGAAGTATTTGGAAATAATTCCCGGTGGTAGATTTCAAAGATATCCATCATCATCTTCACACCAAACACAAAAGCAAATTGCAAATTGTAGAGCTAACATGCCACCTAGGGACAAGATAGTTTACAATATCAATTCTAGGTGACAATATCTCAAATATACACATTTTCTAGGCTTGTAATTTGCACATAGCACATTGCTCCCCCATAATGTGATACCAAAGAAAACTACACAAGAGGCAATAAGAATTCAATAAGAGATAATCAATGGACTATTTAGAATTTGAATTTCTCATGAGAAGACATACCACATAGGGACTAGATAAACTTGTAATATCAATACTAGATGGTATTTCTCATGTACACGCATTTACAGGATTGTGAGGTGCACAAGGCACATCACTCCCCCATCATGGGATATTCCATTAATCTCTCACAAGAGCCAACTAAGATACAAACAAGATGCACAAGGGCTCAATGTACGACACACATGTACATGATGTGCAAACCAACATACACATACTTGATTACTCAAGATAAGCAACTTGGATACACAACATATACAAACACATGCAAGGAACAAAACCTAAACATGCAAAGGGGCAAGTAACTTTCAATGTAAACAATTTAAGTACAAGTTACCGCAAGGAGGCACATTGGATATAAGATAGAAACTTGATAACCCAACTGACTTGGCTTGAGACAATAAGAATGATGAAGTCCCCCTTAATTCTTCATGATGTAGCCAAGTCTCCAACGCCCTCCAATAACACCTATTGATCACGTTTGAGCTAGTTGATCCCCAACTAAGTTGGGTCCTAAGAGGTTAGTCACAATAGGCTTGGCAACCCAAATGGTTCTTTTCTTGACACCACTTTGACTACCAACAAACTTGGCAAACACATTGCCAACCTTATCCTTACGAAGAGAATAGACATTATCTATTAGAATAGGGTTGGATAAGGTACCATTTGTGCATGAAGAAGCTACGTGACCTCTCTCATGACATAGGTAGCAACGTCTACTCTTCACTTTCTTCTCACTTGATTTCTCAACTTGAGAAGCATTAGCTTGAGTCATCTTGGGAAGAGGCCTTTCTTCAACTTGAGGTTGAGCATGGGAATGAACTTGTGGCCACTTCCCTTGTTGCCTGTCACTTATGGCCTTCTTCTTCAGTGGGCTAGATCTAACATGATGCCCTTCAACTTTGCACTTGAAGCAAATAATCTTGGCCAAATTCTTGACTTGTTTTTGGCCCTTTTTCTTGTTCATCTTGGACTTCTTCTTCTTATTGGAGTTGAATCCAAGTCCACCTTTATCATTGGGAGATTTTTGCACACTCAAGATATTGTTGAGTGTGGACTTCCCTTCATGACTCTTTTCCAAGTCTTTCTTCAAGGAAGTGACTTGGTCCTTGAGCTCTTTGATTTCCTCTACATGGTTAGTATATCAACACAAGTACTAGAGGAAGTATAAGCTTCATCCTTAGAGCAACAAGGCAAGGAAAGCAATTCATCACAAGATGTAGCAACATTATTAGTGGATGAATTACGAGGACTAGCACATGGCAATATAGCATTTAGACTTGAAATAGTGCTAGTATCCACATGAGGCTCACTAGATGTTACCTTAGTCATCATAGCCTCATGAGCTATCACATTATGGGGTACTAGAAGATCATCATGAGAGCTTGAGAGCTTTTCATGACTTTCTTCCAATTTAAATTTCTACTCCCTCCGTTCCTAAATATTTGTCTTTCTGGAGATTTCAACAAGTCACTACATACGAAGCAAAATGAGTGAATCTACACTCTAAAATATGTCTATATACATCCGCATGTGGTAGCCATTTGAAATATCTAGAAAGACAAATATTTAGGAACGGAGGGAGTAAATAACAACACAAGTTGAGCCCTTAGCTCAGCATTCTCCATCAAAATGGATGCTTCACAAGAAATAGAGTTAGTACCACTTGCATCATCATTAACAACAAGAGGAGAAGGCAACTTTGCAAGATCTTTTGAATATGAAGCTTTAAGTTGAGCATGAGACTCGATGAGTTTGATGAGCTCACTCTTAATGACCCTTGAGCCATTTTCGAGGTGCCCAAAGTCCTCAAGGAGTTTATCATACGCAACTTCAAGATTCTCATTTTTAGTTTCAAAATCATTGGCCACATCAAGAGCTCTATCATGAGATTCCTTCACTCTAGATAATTCTAGAGCAAAAGTCTCCTCAAGAGATTCCTTGGTGGTTTGTTCAAGTTCAAGAGCTCGAGAGAGGTCTGCAATCTCATTAGCGTAATCACGCTCATGACCTTCCATTTTCTCAATGGTGACCTCATGCTCCTCGAGATGAGATTCCAACTCCTCAATATATTTCTTGCCCTCAATGGCAATGGACATGATTTCCATGAAGTTGGAACGAGCAATTTTATTTTTATGAAGAGCTTTAAAAACCATTTCCCCCTTAATTTTTAAGGAGGCAAAATTATCACTCTCTTCATCATTATCCTCGTCATTATTAGCATTAACATCATCATCAAGAGACATATTGGGGTTCAAAGTAGGAGATACCTTTGAAGCCTTAGCCATAAGGCAAAAAGCAATAGATGATGATGTAGGATCTCTTGAAGCACCGTTCACGACCACATCTTGTTCCATGGAGTGTTGGGTTTCCTCTACATTGTTAGCACAACAACTTGAGGAAATACGTGCATTTTTATAATGACAACAATATATAGCAAGCATATCATCATGAGATTTAGTCAAGCAATTTCTACATGATATGCACGGACTCTCAACACAAGCATGTGAAACATTTGGAGTGCTAAAAGTTCTAAAGTCCAAAGATGAAGCATTGCAAAGTGATGAAGGATAATCAACAATAAGCCCACTATCATCATTGCAATGAACACCACTACTCACTGATGTCGCTTGAAGCTATGTCGGTATTTCCCCAAAGAGGAAGGGATGATGCAGCATAGCGGCGGTAGGTACTTCCCTCAGATATGAAACCAAGGTTATCGAACCAGTAGGAGAACCAAGCAACACAACTTAAACAGCCCCTGCACACACATAACAAATACTCGCAACCCAACGTGTTAAAGGGGTTGTCAATCCCTTTCGGGTAATGGTGCCAGAAATTGATGCGTGGACGGGAGAAAGTTGTAATAGATTGAATAAATAGATCTTAAATAAAATAAAGTGCAGCAAAGTATTTTTGGTTTAGTAGATCTGAAAATAGATGCAAGAAAAAAAGTAGATCGCAAAGGCAAATAATATGAGAAAGAGACACGGGGGCCGTAGGTTTCACTAGTGGCTTCTCTCGAGAAAAATAGCAAATGGTGGGTGAACAAATTACTGTTGGGCAATTGATAGAACTTCAAATACTCATGATGATATCCAGGCAATGATCATTACATAGGCATCACGTCCAAGATTAGTAGACCGACTTCTGCCTGCATCTACTACTATTACTCCACACATCGACCGCTATCCAGCATGCATATAGTGTATTAAGTTCATGGAGAAATGGAGTAATGCAATAAGAACGATGACATGATGTAGACAAGATCTATCTATGTAGAGATAGACCCCATCGTTTTATCCTTAGTAGCAATGATACATACGTGGCGGTTCCCTTTCTGTCACTGGGATCAAGCACCGTAAGATCGAACCCACTACAAAGCACCTCTTCCCATTGCAAGATAAAATAGATCAAGTTGGCCAAACAAAACCCAAATATCAGAGAAGAAATACGAGGCTACAAGAGATCATGCATAAAAGAGATCAAAGAAACACAAATACTTTCATGGATATAAAAAGAGATAAATCTGATCATAAACTCAAAGTTCATCGGATCCCAATAAACACACCGCTAAAGAGTTACATCATATGGATCTCCAAGAGACCATTGTATTGAGAATCAAGAGAGAGAGAGAGAGGAAGCCATCTAGCTACTAACTACGGACCCAAAGGTCTACAAAGAACTACTCACACATCATCGAAGAGGCACTAATGGAGGTGGTGAACCCCATCCGAGATGGTGTCTAGATTGGATCTGGTGGTTCTGAACTCTGCGGCGGCTGGATGAATATTTCGTCGACTCCCCTAGGGTATCTAGAATATTGGGGTATTTATAGAGCAAAGAGGCGGTCCAGGGGGCACCCGAGGTGGGCACAACCCACCAGGGTGCGCCTGGGCCTCCTGGCGCGCCCTGGTGGATTGTGCTCTCCTTGGAGCACTCCCTAGGCGCAGCCAGGGCCCATTACGTTCCTTCTGGTCCATAAAAAATCTTTGTAAAGTTTTGTGGCATGTGGACTCCGTTTGATATTGATTTTCTGCGATGTAAAAAACATGGAAAAAACAACAACTGGCACTTGGCACTATGTCAATAGGTTAGTACCAAAAATGATATAAAATGATTATAAAACATCCAAGATTGATAATATAACAGCATGGAACAATCAAAAATTATTGATACGTTGGAGACGTATCAGCATCCCCAAGCTTAACTCCTACTCGTCCTCGAGTAGGTGAGTGATAAAAATAGAATTTTTGATGTGGAGTGCTGTTCATTAAGTCATATCATATTCTTTTCTTTATAGCATGGATATTTGGACTTTTATATGATTCAAAGCAATAGTCTAGTTTTGACATAATAATTTAGATACTCAAGCATATCAACAAGCAACCATGTCTTTCAAAATATCAATGCTAAAATAAGTTATCCCTAGCCCATCATGCTCAACCATTGATCCATTCATGAAACACACTCGCATATTAGCTACACCCAATAGTCAAGTACGATCATATTGCCTCCTAGTTGGTGCTTTTATAAGAGAAGATGGATTCAAAATAAAAATTGCATAAAGTAAAAGAAAGGCCATTTTGCAGAGGGAAGTAGGGATTTGTAGAGGTGCCAGAGCTCAAAGCGAAAACCTTAGAGATAAAAACATTTTGGGAGGTGTATCCATCCCACCTACGAAAACGACTTAGAGTTCCCAATACTTTCCATGCTTAGATATATCATAGGCGGTTCCCAAACAGAAAATAAAGTTTATTCCTTTTTCCATCATACTTTCACTTTCCATGGCTAACCGTATCCACGGGTGCCCTCCATACCAACACTTTCCAAGGAATTTATTATTTGACAACATAAAGTAAATTCATTTTTTCATTTCGGGACTGGGCATCCCTAATACCTTTGCCTTACTCTCGTGCAATGACAAGTGAATAAACACTCATCTTGAGAATAACACATCTAGCATGGAAAATATTAGCCACCCCTCACCGCTCCGCGAGCGAAGCGAACACACAAAAGAGAAATTTATTTTGAAAATTAGAGATGGCACATACAAATTTGCTTAGAACAGCAAAAGAATACCGCATATAGGTAGATATAGTGGACTCATGTGGCAAAACTGGGTTAAAGGTTTTTGGATGCACAAGTAGAGATCATACTTAGTGCAAAATTAAGGCTAGCAAAAGATTGAGAAGCGACCAACCAAGAAACGAATAATCTCATAAGCGAGCATTAAGCATAACTAACACTGAATAATGCACCACAAGTAGGATATAATTTCATTGCATAACTATCGAATTTCGTGCTTGCATAGGGAATCACAAACCTTAACACCAATATTCTTACTAAAGCATAATTACTCATCAAGATGATTCACATATCACATCATCATATTGCTACCTCTTGAGCACTGTGTTGGTTTTCCCCGAAGAGGAAGGGATGATGCAGCAAAGTAGCGTAAGTATTTCTCTCGGTTTTTGAGAACCAAGGTATCAATCCAGTAGGAGGCTACGCGCGAGTCCCTCGTACCTGCACAAAACAAATAAATCCTCGCAACCAACGCGAATAGGGGTTGTCAATCCCTACACGGCCACTTACGAGAGTGAGATCTGATAGATATGATAAGATAATATTTTTGGTATTTTTGTGATAAAGATGCAAAGTAAAATAAAGGCAAAGTAAAAAGTAAAGGAAATAACTAAGTAGTAGGAGATTAATATGATGAAGATGGACCCGGGGGCCATAGGTTTCACTAGTGGCTTCTCTCGAGAGCATAAGTATTCTACGGTGGGTGAACAAATTACTGTTGAGCAATTGACAGAATTGAGCATAGTTATGAGAATATCTAGGTATGATCATGTATATATGCATCACATCCGAGACAAGTAGACCGACTCCTGCCTGCATCTACTACTATTACTCCACTCATCGACCGCTATCCATCATGCATCTAGAGTATTAAGTTCATGAAAACAGAGTAACGCCTTAAGCAAGATGACATGATGTAGAGGGATAGACTCATGCAATATGATGAAAACCCCATCTTGTTATCCTCGATGGCAACAATACAATGCGTGCCTTGCTGCCCCTACTGTCACTGGGAAAGGACACCGCAAGATTGAACCCAAAGCTAAGCACCTCTCCCATTGCAAGAAAGATCAATCTAGTAGGCCAAACCAAACTGATAATTTGAAGAGACTTGCAAAGATAACCAATCATACATAAAAGAATTCAGAGAAGATTCAAATATTGTTCATAGATAGACTTGATCATAAACCCACAATTCATCGGTCTCAACAAACACACCGCAAAAAGAAGGTTACATCGAATAGTTCTCCACAAGAGAGGGGGTGTAACGCCCCAAGACCGGAGCTTCAGATGCCTTTCAGGGTTTCAGGGTTTCGTCGTGAGATTTGTTTGGTTCGTTGCATCATGTGCATTGCATCATGTCATCATGCCATCTTTTCTCAAAGCTAACTAAAACTCTCTTAAATAAATTGTGTGGATCTTCGATCCATTTAAATTGAGGGAGTTCACAAGGTGAAATTCTCTTTATAACATATAAAAGTCTCCTACTATTATTAGGGAGCTATATTTAAAATTCCATTGTTTTGGAATCACCCATGAACCCACTTGCATATTAAATCCCTTGGCCTTTTTCTTTTTCAAGTTTTGACTCTCTAGCCTTGCCCATAATTCTTTTACCATTTTCCGGAGCTCTAACAAAATCCCCAACTTTTTTTGGACCTATCGAATACCGACTTCCTTCTCACACTCATTTGAATTAAATTCAAATGAGTTGGAATTCAAACTTCACATGTGTGCTCTTTCCTATTTTCTTGGAACAAGCTCATTTTTATGAGTCCGTGGAAATTAACCTCCCGCGCAAATTCTATCCCTAACACTTCCTTTATTCTCCTTTTCTTCGATATTTTTTTTTTCTGTTTTGGGAGATAAAAGGAGAAGATTTAGGGAGAGAGAGGGAGAGCCCAACCAGACCGTTTGGGGTCTCCAGCAAGAAGCAGCAACTGGGCTGGCCTCTAAGGCCCAGTCGCCCAGGCCCATCCTTCCCTCTAACCCTAGCGCCAGGGGAGGCCTTCTGTCGATCTCTCCCTCCATCTTCCCTCCAGCGCCGCAGCCTCCCTCTCCTAGCGATCCCATCTCCCTTCATCCTCCTGTGCACCGCCCAGTGTGATAGAGAGAACGGCAGCGCCGCTCGCGCTCGATCCCCATCGCCCTCCTCTGCTACCCTCCGCGCGACCCCTTCCTGGCTGCTCCTCCTTCCACGCCCTGCGGCAGCTGCTCTTCCCGGCCACCTCGTCGCGCCGCGACCTGCCCCTGCGCGCGCCGCCCCGCTTCGCCGTGCGCCGCCATGGGTCGGAGCTCGCCGGAACCAGTGTGCCATCGCCTCGGCTGCGCCTCCCTCTTCTTCTGCTGCTGCAGAGCAGCGCCACCGAAGTACCGCCCCGCTCTCCTCCAGCGTCGCGCCTCTGCCGTCGCCGCACCCAGTTCCCTGCTCCTGCCGCCGGAGCCCTGCACCACGCCGCGTCCTCAAGTGCCCCGCCTCGTCGCCGGCACCTGCTCCGCCTCCTCGTCGCTCCTCTCGGCCTCCCGCGGTTGCTCTGTTGCCGTCGCCTTGCTGCACGGCGTTTGGCCCTGCCCCTTGTCGAGCTGCCGGAGCGGCAGTCGCCTGAGCTCTCCCTTGAGTGCGCCTCGCTCCATCGCTTCTTCTGGCCGAGGCTTTGTCTTCCTCTGTTGCACTGTGTGAGACTGTGACAGCCACATGGTGGCCACCTCTGCAGCCTCATGTTGTTGTTTTGTGCTTCTTCCTCGATTGCCGTTGACGTCATGACCATGGTCACAACCACCATGTGTGCCAAGTTCCTCTTCCGGAGTCGTCAAGTGCACGAGGACCCTGATCCCGAGAACGACTACCACACCGGAACGCCAAGTACAGGGATACGCCGAGCTTCTCTCCGAATGTGCGTACGACTACCGTAGCGCCGAAGACCTTGGATGCCCGAACGAGTGCTGACCGAAACGCCTAAGTATCACTACTTCCACGACGACCGTGGTTCGCCTAGTACACCTTCGGATGGTCAAGTTCCTCTTCAGAATGTACGACTACACGGTGTTGCGCCAAGTACCCCGATGGCCGGAGCCCTCGGATCCGTCAAGTTCGTCTACGAAACGAGAACGTCTACTTTCACTACTTCCTCTACGCCAACTCGAACCGCTTCGATAATGCATGCTTCAGCGGTATAACGTCGAGACGACCGCCGTGGACGATTGCACGTGTTGTTTGAGATGCTCGTGGTTGCACCGTGTCCGAATTGTTCTTTGCGAGCTCCTCGTTGCCTTGCCGTCGACATGTCAGAACCCGGTATTCGGGAGCACCCCATCATCTTGCTTGTTACACTCACACCAACTTCCTTTTGCACCGGTATCCCCGTGGGCTACCGGATAACCGATATGTTGCCGTGGCACCATTTTCGGAATCATCGCCGTGGCCCCCTTTCCTTTTCACCACGGTGACAAATGCTTCATAATACGCTCATGTCAACTTTTTTAAAATTGCATATAACGTGTTCCTGTCATCCGCATCATGATAACAACAATTAAAATGTTTAAAATTGTTGTTTGCATTAAATTACTAATGCATATGGGGATTTACCGGGTTTGTTGTTTATTATATCCGGCCCCATTTCAATTGTTTAGATGGTATAGTTTTGTTATGTTTCACCTCTTGACATGCTTAACAACATTTAATATTGGTGAGTTCATAACTGAGAGAGAACTAAATAATTGATGTGGTGTTCCGTCAACTTAACTTGTAGTTTTGTTTGTGCATATTGCCATGCCATGCTTCATTAAAACGGACATGCATCATACTTGATTGTGCATCATACCATGTTTATGTGGTGGTTGTTTACTATGTTGTTTGCTTCTTTCCGGTGTTGCTTCTTCGGGTTAGTTCCAATAACGTCGCTTTTGTGAGGATCCGTTCGACTTCGTCTGTTTGTCTTCTTCATGGACTCGCTCTTCTTCCTTGCGGGATCTCAGGCAAGATGACCATACCCTCGAAATCACTTTTATCTTTGCTTGCTAGTTGCTTGCTCTATTGCTATGCCTATGCTGCGATACCTACCACTTGCTATATCATGCCTCCCATATTGCCATGTCAAACCTCTAACCCACCTTGTCCTAGCAAACCGTGTTTGGCTATGTTACCGCTTTGCTCAGCCCCTCTTATAGCGTTGCTAGTTGCAGGTGAAGATTGGAGTTTGTTCCTTGTTGGAACATGAATATTTGTTGGGATATCGCAATATATCTTGTTTACTTAATGCATCTATATACTTGGTAAAGGGTGGAAGGCTCGGCCTTATGCCTGGTGTTTTGTTCCACTCTTACCGCCCTAGTTTCCGTCATACCGGTGTTATGTTCCTTGATTTTGCGTTCCTTACGCGGTTGGGTTATAATGGGAACCCCTTGATAGTTCGCCTTGAATAAAACTCCTCCAGTAAGGCCCAACCTTGATTTTACCATTTGCCACCTGGCCTCTTTTTCCCTTGGGTCGGCCAACCCAAGGGGCATCTTTATTTTAACCCCCCCCCCGGCCAGTACTTCTCTAAGTGTTGGTCCGAACCGGGCAGCCTGCGGAGCCACCTCGGGGCAACTCGGGGGTTGGTTTTACTCGTAGTTTGACCTATCCGGTGTGCCCTGAGAACGAGATATGTGCAGCTCCTATCGGGATTTGTCGGCACATCCGGGTGGCTTTGCTGGTCTTGTTTTACCATTGTCGAAATGTCTTGTAACCGGGATTCCGAGTCTGATCGGGCCGTCCTGGGAGAAGGAATGTCCTTCGTTGACCGTGAGAGCTTGTGATGGGCTAAGTTGGGACACCCCTGCAGGGTTATGAACTTTCGAAAGCCATGCCCGCGGTTATGGGCAGATGGGAATTTGTTAATGTCCGGTTGTAGAAAACCTGAAACTTAACTTAATTAAAATGCAACAACCGCGTGTGTAGCCGTGACGGTTTCTTTCCGGCGGAGTTCGGGAAGTGAACACGGTGTTGGAGTTATGCTTGAACGTAAGTAGTTTCAGGATCACTTCTTGATCACTTCTAGTTCACGACCGTGCTTTGCCTTCTCTCCTCGCTCTTATTTGCGTATGTTAGCCACCATATATGCTAGTGCTTGTTGCAGCTCCACCTCATACCTTTTCCCTACCTATAAGCTTAAATAGTCTTGATCGCGACGGTGTGAGATTGCCGAGTCCCCGTGACTCACAAATTACTTCCAAAACCAGCTTGCAGGTGCCGATGATATCGTGCAGGTGACGCAACCAAGCTCAAGGAGGAGCTCGATGAAGATCTCGTTCTTTGTGTTGTTCCGTTTCCAGTTGATCAGTAGTGGAGCCCAGTTGGGGCGATCGGGATCTGTAGCATTAGGGGTAGTCTTCTTTTATTTTGGTTCCGTAGTCGGACCTTGATTGTATCTGGTTGATGTAATGATATATTCATGTATTGTGTGAAGTGGCGATTGTAAGCCAACTCTGTATCTCTTTCTTATTCAGTACATGGGATGTGTAAAGATTACCCCTCTTGCGACATTGCCTTTAATGCGGTTATGCCTCTAGGTCGTGCTCCGACACGTGGGAGATATAGCCGCATCGAGGGTGATACAGGGGGAGAACATTGTATTGAGATCCAAAAAGAAAGAAGAAGCCATCTAGCTAATAACTATGGACCCGTAGGCCTGAGGTAAACTACTCACACTTCATCGGAGGGGCTATGGTGTTGATGTAGAAGCCCTCCATGATCGATGCCCCCTCCGGCGGAGCTCCGAAACAGGCCCCAAGATGGGATCTCGTGGATACAGAAAGTTGCGGCGGTGGAATTAGGTTTTTGGCTCCGTATCTGATCGTTTGCGGGTAGGTAGGTATATATATGAGGAAGGAGTACGTCGGTGGAGCAACAGGAGGCCCACGAGGGTGGAGGGCGCGCCTGGGAGGGTAGGCGCGCCCCCCTACCTCATGGCCTCCTCTTTTGTGTCTTGACGTAGGGTCCAAGTCTCCTGGGTCTTGTTCGTTGAGAAAATCACGTTCCAGAAGGTTTCATTCCATTTGGACTCCGTTTGATATTCCTTTTCTTCGAAACCCTAAAACAGGCAAAAACAGCAATTCTGGGCTGGGCCTTCGGTTAATAGGTTAGTCCCAAAAATAATATAAAAGTGGATAATAAAGCCCAATAATATCCAAAACAGTAGATGATGTAGCATGGAGCAATCATAAAATATAGATACGTTGGAGACGTATCACATATCTCAAAACTATTACTAAGAATCAAGTTTATTTTCTCCAATGATCTTCATAAAAGTTTTTATTATATCCTTCTTGGATATCTATCACTTTGGAATAATTTTTATATGTTGCTTTTCATAAGCTCAAACAAATATAAGTGAAGATCATGAGCATAAATTTTATTTCTCTCAAATTAATTTAAGTGAAGCAATAGAGAATTTCTTGAAACTTTTACTAACTCTCAAATAAATCTAAGTGAAGCAAGAGAGCATTTTTTCCAAAAATACTAAGCACATCGTGCCCAAAAAGATATAAGTGAAGCACTAGAGCAAGTCCATAGCTCATAAAAAATTTAAGTGAAGCAAAGAGAGCAATTCTAACAAGTCATGACATAATTTTGGCTCTCTCAAATAGGTGTGTCTAGAAAGGGATCAAAACTTAAAACACAAAATAAAACAATCAAAGACTCATATCATACAAGACGCTCCAAGCAAAACACATAGTATGTGACGAATAAAAATATAGCTTCGAGTAAAATACCGATGGTCGTTAGAAGAAAGAGGGGATGCCACTCGGGGGTATTCCCAAACTTAGTTGGTTGCTCATTTTTGGATAATAACTTGGGATGTCGGGGCATCCCCAAGCTTAGTCTCTTCTATTCCTTATTCCTTCATCCATCGTAAGATAACCCAAAACTTGAAAACTTCAATCACACAAAACTCAACAAAACCTTCGTGAGATCCGTTAGTATAAGATAATAAATCACTACTATAAGTGATGTATCAAACCAATTCATATTTTGTTCTTGCATTATATCTACTGTATTCCAACTTTTCTATGTCAAAAACTCATCAAAGAAAACCATAGAGCCATCAAAATAAGCACACAACACAAAGAAAACAGAATCTGTTAAAACAGAACAGTCTGTAGCAATCTGACTATTTCGAATACTTCTGTAACTCTAAAAATTCTGAAAAATTAGGACGACCTGAGCGATTTTTATATTGATCTACTTCAAGTGGAATGGGTATTTTATCACTCTCTGATAAAAATGATAATTATTTTCGCGAGCACAAAAGTTTTTGTTTTTTTAGCAAGATCAAACAACTATCACCCAAGAAGATCCTAAAGACTTTACTTGGCACAAACACTTATTAAAGCATAAAAACACAATCATAACAGTAGCATAATTTTGCTAACACTCAAAAACAGGAAGGAAAAATCAAAAATAAATTTTATTCATTGGGTTGCCTCCCAACAAGCGCTATAGTTTCACGCCCTTAGCTAGGCATAAAGCAAGGATCTAAGTTTTGTCATCTTTGGTTTTGGCAACTTTTGTAAGGTTTTCTCAAACCCGGGAGGCTCTTTACGCTTCCCTAAATTCTTCGGAAAAGAAAACATCTTTAGATCCAAAATATCCAATCGCTTGTTGCAAAGGGTAATCAAGGTATTCATGCGATTGATACTACCATTAAGGTGTCTGAGGGGTTCATTATATTTCTGTATTTCAACCATATGTTTATGCAAATCACCAAGTTTGTCCAACATGAACTCCCTCAAGGGTGAAAGAAAACCCCTTCTTTTGAGGTGGAACTCCCAAAATTCCTTCTAAAATTTCATAGGCAGCATTAGCATCAAGCTCAATAAAATTCCCTTTAGCGGCAAAATCAAGGATTTGTCTATGATGCAAAGCCAATCCTATGTAAAAATTATGAAGCAAGATCTTAGCGTCCCCCTTTAAATTGTAAATACGATAAGATTCCATAAGCCTATACCAAGCATCTTTCAAATTTTCTCCTTGTCTTTGCTTGAAGTAAAGAACTTTAAAATCTCGTGATAAAGGAGGAGTAGGCACGCTAGCCATTATGACTAGGAAGCGAAAACACGGATAGATCTGACGAGAAAACGGCGAACGAAAAAGAGAGGCAAATAAAACGGCAATTTTTTGTGAAGTGGGGGAGAGGAAAACGAGAGATAAATGGAAAATGATGTAAATTGCGAGGAAATGAGATTTGTGATTAGGAACCAGGTATATGTTGAAGATCCTCCCCGACAACAGCGCCAGAAATTCCTTTTGATGTCACTTGAAGCTACGTTGGTATTTCCCCAAAGAGGAAGGGATGATGCAACATAGCGGCAGTAGGTATTTCCCTCAGATATGAAACCAAGGTTATCGAACCAGTAGGAGAACCAAGCAACATAACATAAACAGCCCCTGCACACAAATAACAAATACTCGTAACCCGACGTGTTAAAGGGGTTGTCAATCCCTTTCGGGTAACGGTGCCAGAAATTGGTGCGTGGACGGGAGAAAGTTGTAATAGATTGAATAAATAGATCGCAAATAAAATAAAGTGCAGTAAAGTATTTTTGTACTTTTGGTTTAGTAGATCTGAAAATAAATGCAAGAAAAAAAGTAGATCGCAAAGGCAAATAATATGAGAAAGAGACCCGGGGGCCGTAGGTTTCACTAGTGGCTTCTCTCGAGAAAAATAGCAAATGGTGGGTGAACAAATTATTGTTGGGCAATTGATAGAACTTCAAATACTCATGATGATATCCAGGCAATGATCATTACATAGGCATCACGTCCAAGATTAGTAGACCGACTTCTGCTTGCATTTACTACTATTACTCCACACATCGACCACTATCCAGCATGCATCTAGTGTATTAAGTTCATGGAGAAACGAAGTAATGCAATAAGAACGATGACATGATGTAGACAAGATCTATCTATTTAGAGATAGACCCCATCGTTTTATCCTTAGTAGCAACGATACATACGTGCTCGTTCCCTTTTTGTCACTGGGATCAAGCACCGTAAGATCGAACCCACTATAAAGCACCTCTTCCCATTGCAAGATAAATAGATCAAGTTGGCCAAACAATACCCAAATATCGGAGAAGAAATACGATGCTATAAGAGATCATGCATAAAAGAGATCAAAGAAACCCAAATACTTTCATGGATATAAAAAGAGATAGATCTGATCATAAACTCAAAGTTCATCGGATCCCAACAAACACATCGCAAAAAAGTTACATCATATGGACCTCCAAGAGACCATTGTATTGAGAATCAAGAGAGAGAGAGGAAGCCATCTAGCTACTAACTATGAACCCAAAGGTCTACAAAGAACTACTCACGCATCATCGGAGAGGCACCAATGGAGGTGGTGAACCCCATCTGAGATGGTGTCTAGATTGGATCTGGTGGTTCTGGACTCTGCGACGGCTGGATGAATATTTCGTCGACTCCCCTAGGGTTTCTGGAATATTGGGGTATTTATAGAGCAAAGAGGCGGTCCGGGGGGCACCCGAGGTGGGCACGACCCACCAGGGCGCGTCTGGGTCTCCTGGCGTGCCCTGGTGGGTTGTGCTCTCCTCAGAGCACCCCCTAGGTGCAGCCAGGGCCCATTACATTCCTTCTGGTCCATCAAATATTTCCATAAAGTTTCGTGGCATTTGGACTCCGTTTGATATTGATTTTTTGTGATGTAAAAACATGGGGGGAAACAGCAACTAGCACTTGGCACTATGTCAATAGGTTAGTACCAAAAATGATATAAAATGACTATAAAATGATTATAAAACATCCAAGATTGATAATATAACAGCATGGAACAATAAAAAATTATAGATATGTTGGAGACGTATCACTCACCATGTCATTACCTTGTGGCAAACCACATGTAGGTGAATTAGAAGAAGTTGAGAACACTATATGACCGGAGGTGGAGGGAGGAAAATTATCCTCACAAATCATGTACACACCATATTTATATTTAAGCTTTGTCCACAACTCATGAGCATCCTGAAACGGCATGAGTTGAAATATAACTACATTGCTCAAAGCATCAAAAAGCACATTAGAAGCTTGAGCATTGAGATAAGAATTTTTCTCATCCTCTATAGATAATCTTTGAGGATCCTTCGGAGGAGAAAACCCCATATATACAATTCGTTCTAAACACTGGTGGCCCGAGAATGATTAAGCATGCGAATGACCCAAACATCAAACTGTGCCATCGAAACTAAGAGTGTCAGAGAATCCTAATCCCCTAGTCGACATATTTACTCTCTAGGCGGTTAAGCCTGACAAGGAGAGACATGGCTCTAATACCAATTCAAAGATCGAGGATGTCGCCTAGAGGGGGGTGAATAGGCGCTTTAAAATAATTACGGTTTAGGCTTGAACAAATGCGGAATAAACCTAGTAGTTAATTTGTCAAGCACAAAACCTACAACAACTAGACTCACCTATGTGCACCAACAACTTATGCTAAGCAAGATAAACAACTAAGTGATAACAAGATATATGACAAGAAACAATATGGCTTTCACAAAGTAAAGTGCATAAGTAAAGAGCTCGGGTAAGAGATAACTGCGACACGCAGAGACGACGATGTATCCCAAAGTTCACACCCTTGCGGATGCTAATCTCCGTTTGGAGCGGTGTGGAGGCACAATGCTCCCCAAGAAGCCACTAGAGCCACCATAATCTCCTCATGCCCTTTCACAATGCAAGATGTCGTGATTCCACTAAGGGACCCTTGAGGGCGGTCACCGAACCCGTACAAATGGCAACCCTTGGGGGCGGTCACCGAACCCGTCAAATTACTCGAGGTCATCTCCACAACCTAATTGGAGACACCGACGCTTGCCCGGAGCTTTACACCACAATGATTGAGCTCCAACACCACCAACCGTTTAGGGCGCCCAAGCACCCAAGAGGAACAAGCTCAAGGGTACCAAGCACCCAAGAGTAATAAGATTCTCAACTTGTAACTTCCACATATCACCGTGGAGAACTCAAACCGATGCACCAAATGCAATGGCAAGGGAACACGGAGTGCCCAAGTACTTCTCTACCAAATCCCACCAAAGCAACTAATGCTAGGGAGGGAAATGAGAGGAAGAATAAGAAGGAGAACACCAAGAACTCCAAGATCTAGATCCAAGGGGTTCCCCTCACATAGAGGAAAAAATGATTGGTGGAAATGTGGATCTAGATCTCCTCTCCCCCCCCCCCCCCCCAAAAAAAACTAGCAAGAATCCATGGAGGGATTGAGAGATAGCAAGCTCGAAAAAGGTCAACAATGGGGGAAGAACACGAGTTCAAAGGATAAGGTTCAATGGAGAAGAAGACCCCCTTTTATAGGTGGGAAAAAATCCAACCGTTATGCTCACAGCCCGCACAGAGCGGTACTACCGCTCATGGGAGCGGTACTACCGCTAGGGCCGTGGAATCCCTTCAACGAGGAGGTAAAAGGCTAGTAGAACCACCAGAGCGGTACTACCACTCGTCCTCATGGTACTACCGCAAGGGGTAGCGGTACTACCGCTAAGGGTAGCGGTACTACTTCTTGCGAGCGGTACTAAAAAAATACATCCGTGCCTACCACTGTTGGACTTAATACGAGAATTTGGTCCAGAGCGGAAGTAGCCACGGTAGTAGCCACGATAGTACTTCTCTGGAGCGGTAGTAAAAAATTACATCCGCTCCAAGCGATAGTAGCCGCGGTAGTACCGCTGCAGCCTTTGAAGGACACCAAAACTGCCACAACTTTTGCAAACAGACTCTGAATTCAACGAAACCAAGTTTTTTGAAAAGCTAATGACATGGGATAACACAATCTTGATAGAAGTAACAATAACAAGCAAATAAGAAAAGGCACATAATAAAATGGTGAGAACCCTTCCTTGAATAAGGCCGGTAAAACCTCCAACACCGAAAACGCAATAGAGGAAGCATATGAAATCCGTTTTCGATGTACTAGAGCTTGTCACGAAGATAACCACAAGCTCTAAAACCTAAAAAAGAGAAACTAAAAATATGAATCAAGAAATATGATGCAAGGATGCAATGGTTTGAGCTCTTGACGAATGATACGATGAAGCAACTCACTTCAGAGCCCCCCTTGGTAGTACGACTATCGATCCTATAACCCGGTCTCCAAACTATCACCATGAGACCGGTAAAATAGAAAACCTATCAAGGGCAAACCTTTGTCTTGCATGAAGTCCATTTGAGCTAGATGATGACGATCTTGACTCCCTCAAGTTGGACCACCTTTCTTGATTGCCTTCGCTCGGTGAAGGCTAGTTGATTGCTCCCCCATACTCCACTATGGGTGAGCCACTCTTTGGCACATCTTCACAAGTCCATTGACATGAAATGGACGACAAGCTTCAAGGATGATCTCTTCGTGATGCTCCACTTGAACTTGCACACCGCAAACTTGATGACGATCACCACTTGATGTCATCCTCCATGGGTTGTATGATATCTTCCTCTTGATGCAAACCCAAGGAAACAAACCTAACCCCACATAGAACTCACACGTAGATCATGGGTTAGTACAGAAAGCGTAATGGACAATGCTTACCATACCATGGGATCACTTGATCCCTCTCGGTACATCTTCTATGCTTTGTAAGTTGATCAACTTGACTTAGTCTTTATCAAACTTGAACCTTTCCAACTCTCTTCATTTGGATGATGCCTTGAAGGTAAGCATGAATCATCACATAATCTTCTTCTTCTTCAAGACATGCTTGCAATAAGCTCAACTCTCACATGACCAAGCTTTGGATAATTCCTTAATAGCACCTTGGTCAACACATAAACTCCTTGAAACCAACAAATGGACTTCAAGAAATGCCGATGGAAAAATCCTTCAAATATAACTCAATGCAACCATTAGTCCATAGAGAATGTCATCAATTACCAAAACCACACATGGGGCACTGCATGTCCTTTCAACAACTTGATTATTGCATCTAGGGCATATTTCCTTCAATTTCAATCATAACAGCAGCAACCGCGGTGTTACCCTCATAATGGGGTGGTGGGTGGGTTGCAGCAGCGTCGACGTCTTCCACAACGCATGGTTGGATCATTTGCAGTGGTGGTTTGGCGAATTGTTAGGGTGGGAAATAGGCGGTATAGGGACATCATAGAGAGCTAGAGATAGAGGAGGAAGGGAATAACAAGGAGAGGTGTGTGAACAAGGGAGAAGATAAGGCAAAGAGGTAAAGCGATGTGTCATGAGCCCCATAGGGCATGTGGCAAGCATCGGGATCAGCCAACATGTGTATTGGATTTGCCGGTTGGTTCCAAACATTTCCGTTAAGGCTGGGGGACACAAAAATATTTATGTTTCTGTAAGTTCTAGACTAAACTTTTAGGCCATGGACCGACTCAAAATTTAGCATCAATGGGTAGCAATTTTGGTCTCTCAACGGTACAAAAGCCTGATAGTGGTAAGATGTCACCATTGAAAACCCTTACTTTTGGCGGTGAGTTGTGATTTTCTCCGTTGACTGCTTAATTTCCCGTGAGTTGCAAGGGGGCACATATATTATGGTGGCTCAACACCAGACATCTCTAACACATACCATTAGGATCCTCATGCACATAACGACATTGTCGACTTATTAAAACATTTCTTCTCCCCGCCTCTCTAATCCAAGCTCGCCACCGCTTTTGGTGGCACATCTGGCTCGCAATGCTTCCTTTCACAGTCACCTGCACTTTGATTCCAAACATGCAACCATATATACATTGTGTTACATTTTACACATTGAGGTGGAGGGTGGCTTACAGGGCAGGACGGACGACATCATGGTCGAAGTCCGGCCATAGATCTAGTCCCCGCATGCGGCAAACAGTCTAGGATCTGTACTCCCTCCACTCCAAAATAAGTGTCTCAATTTTGTACTGACTTTAGTACTCCCTTCATTTCACAATGTAGTGCGCCTGCGCTTTTCGAGATCTAAGTTTGACCATAAATTTAACCAACGAGATCGACTGTGGCGGAAGAAAAAAATTATATCACTGAAGTTGTATTTCGATACCGAAACCAATGGTATAATTTTTGCTCTCGTGGCAGTCGGTCTCGTTGGTTAAATTTATGATCAAATTTAGATCTCGGGAGCGCGGGCGCACTACATTATGGAATGGAGGGAGTATAAGTTATACTAAAGTTGAGACACTTATTTTGGGATGGAGAGAGTAAAAGTTCAGTTGTGGAGAACTCCGATAATACAATAATACTAAAATCAAAGAAAAAAGTTGTCAGATTTGAAGGTCACTGTTATAGTTACTTTTCTATTTTATTCACATTATAATAGCCAAGTTAATTTGACGGTTGCCTCTGTGTTGGATTTATGTTCTCTACAGAAAAATGTGATGTCTGCATAGAACACATCAGTTTACTTCCTTAAGCAAGACATCATGGTGCATGGAGAAGTTTGCCGACTACAATAATGCAACAAGAAAATGGCCATCAGAAAATGCATGCAGGGATATGTGCATACATTTTTCCTAAAAATTTCATGCATGATTTAATGAAGATAAGTCAAACGATGAGCAATGAGATTCATTACTAAACCTGTTAGGGGAATGAGAAGTGCAAAAATGTACTCCCAAGGTAATCATGCATGATACAGAGACAAATAGAATGTTGGACAATGAGATTGTTGGCTTTTGATCGTTGCTAGATCAAATTACCCAGAAATACATATGTGCAAGCTAGCTAGACAGGCAGTCAAGCACACAGCTTGATTGATGAACAGTAGACTAACATGCACGTAACGTACGCACGTGACCTGAGCTTTGACTAGCGCTAGGATCGGATCGATCTCTCGACGGAACGTCTCAGCGTAGCTTTAACGAACGGAAAAACTGATCGATGGCCAGAGGCTCGTATCGAGCCTTGCTTTACTTTGTATTGCTTTGATCTGGTAGTTTACACGGGGGTTTACACGTATATATACTACTAGAGCCTGCTACCTTAGCTAAACCTACTCGGGTAAGAACTCTAGTACTACACAGACAGGGTACAACATCCGAGACGGACACCATGTCGTGCTTACCTAACATTCACCCCCTAAGCATGACGTGGTTATCACTACCGACCTGGGTCCCAAATGCGACTACTGCTACTCGTAGTCTTTATTTTTGGCATTGCTTTTGTCGTTTCTCGCAGCATTTCAAGGACCCTCTTTGTTGTCGTCGGCTCGTCCATAGCTTGACGCCAGCCCTTCTTTTTGGTCGTGTCTTCAACTTTCACCTATTCTTCGGTGCTTGATAGACTGTCTTTCAAATCCTTGAGGGAATATCTTTTGAACCCGAGCATGACCAAACTTTGGTTTAACGTTGAGTTCCAAACTCTTGGCGCTTGCTTCAGCCCGTAAAGTGCCTTCTTAAGCTTGTAAATTTTCCCTTCTTCTCCTTTCTTCTCATAGCTGAGGGATTGTTCCACATACACTTCTTCTTTGAGGTTGCCGTTGAGGAAAGCGGATTTCACATCCATATGATGAACCTTCCAATCCTCTTGTGCTGCCAAAGCTAGGAGCACTCTCATCGTCTCAATTCGAGCAACCGGTGCAAACACCTCCTCATAGTCAACTTTTTGATGTTGTATGTAGCCCTTTGCAACGAGTCTTTCCTTGTGCTTCACAATGGCACCGTTCGTGTCCTTCTTCAACTTGTAAACCCACTTCAAACCTATGGCCTTTTGGTTCGGAGGTCGGGTTACCAAAGTCCACGTGCCATTGCTCTCGATCGCCTTCATCTCCTCATCCATGGCGTGCGTCCAACTTGAACTTTTGCTCGCCTCTACGAAGTTCGCCGGCTCCTCAACTCTGAGTAAACACAAATCGGAGTACTCGAGCGTAACTGGCTTTGCGTACTTGTAAACTTTCTTAAGGGTCTTGTAGCGACGAGGCCCGAAAGAATCCGTTGTGGCTTGCGAAGGAGGCGACACAAATTGTGTCGGTGTCGATGCACTTGAGGAAGACGGTTGAGTCTCGGGCGTGGTAGATGCCGGGTCGTTGGCATCCGCGTCGTCGGCATAGTCGCCGTGATCGTGACCATCACCTTGATTGTCATCATCACTATGCGCCTCGTTGTCGATGTCGTTGCCGAGATCTCTACCTGTGTCTTGCGCGTCGATGTCGCTATCACCTTGCGACCCATGCGCGTCGTCGTCGGTGTCGGCACCATGATGATCACTACCATTGTGGTCACCTTGGTTGGGCGTCTTTGTTGGGGAACGTAGTAATTTCAAAAAAGTTCCTACGCACACGCAAGATCATGGTAATGCATAGCAACGAGAGGGGAGAGTGTTGTCTACATATCCTCGTAGACCATTCGCGGAAGCGTTATATCAACGTGGTTGATGTAGTCGTACGTCTTCACGTCCGACCGATCCAAGTACCAAAAGCACGGCACCTCCGAGTTCTGCACACGTTCAGCTCGGTGACGTCCTCGCCTTCTCGATCCAGCAAGAGGGGCGAAGTAGTAGATGAGTTTCGGCAGCACGACGGCGTGGTGACGGTGTTGATGAAGAACAATCTCCGCAGGGCTTCGCCTAAGCACTACGAAAACTATGACGGAGGATAAACTAGAGGGGACGGGGTTGCCGGCACACGGCTTGGTGTTTCTTGATGTGTCTTTGGTGCTAGCCTTACCCCTCTATTTATATGTTGAGCCCTGGGGTCGAAACTTGGAGTAAAAGCCTCCTCAAAGTCGGTTTCACCCGAAAGGCAAGAGTCCTTCTCGGACTCCAGGGCTAGACGCCAGGGTTCCCAGCGTCTACCCCCTAGACGCCAGGGTTCCTGGCGTCTAGCCTCTGGTCTCCGCAAAACTTCCTTTTGCACTTTCCAAAAACCTCGTGGTCTTTCCCCTTTGGCCCAGATAAAGTGTTCTCGTGCCCAAACATTTCGGGAAACATCCGGAACCCCTTCCGGTGAATTCCGAAACCCTTCCGGAGATCAAACACTACTATCCCATATATCAAATTTTATCTCCGGACCATTCCGGAGTTCCCCGTCATGTCCGTGATCTCATCTCAGACTCTGAACAACATTCGGTCATCAACATATATAACTCATATAGTACTATATCGTCAACGAACATTAAGCGTGCGGACCCTACGGGTTCGAGAACTATGTATACATGACCGAGACACCTCTCTGGTCAATAACCAATAGCGGGACCTGGATGCCCATATTGGCTCCTACATATTCTACGAAGATCTTTATCGGTCAGACCGCATAACAACATACGTTGTTCCCTTTGTCATCGGTATGTTACTTGCCCGAGATTCGATCGCCGGTATCTCAATACCTAGTTCAATCTCGTTACCGGCAAGTCTCTTTACTCGTTCCGTAATACATCATCCCGCAACTAACTCATTAGTTGCAATGCTTGCAAGGCTTATAGTGATGTGCATTACCGAGTGGGCCCAGAGATACCTCTCCGACAATCGGAGTGACAAATCCTAATCTCGAAATACGCCAACCCAACAAGTACCTTCAGAGACACCTGTAGAGCACCTTTATAATCACCCAGTTACGTTGTGACGTTTGGTGGCACACAAAGTGTTCCTCCGGTAAACGGGAGTTGTATAATCTCATAGTCATAGGAACATGTATAAGTCATGAAGAAAGCAATAGCAACAAACTAAACGATCAAGTGCTAAGCTAACGGAATGGGTCAAGTCAATCACATCATTCTCCTAATGATGTGATCCTGTTAATCAAATGGCAACTCATGTCTATGGTTAGGAAACATAACCATCTTTGATCAACGAGCTATTCAAGTAGAGGCATACTAGTGACACTCTGTTTGTCTATGTATTCACACATGTATTATGTTTCCGGTTAATACAATTCTAGCATGAATAATAAAAATTTATCATGATATAAGGAAATAAATAATAACTTTATTATTGCCTCTAGGGCATATTTCCTTCAGTCTCCCACTTGCACTAGAGTCAATAATCTAGTTCACATCGCCATGTGATTTAACATCAATAGTTCACATCACCATGTGATTAACACCCATAGTTCACATCGACATGTGACCAACACCCAAAGGGTTTACTAGAGTCAATAATCTAGTTCACATCGCTATGTGATTAACACCCAAAGAGTACTAAGGTGTGATCATGTTTTACTTGTGAGAGAAGTTTAGTCAACGGGTCTGCCACATTCAGATCCGTAAGTATTTTGCAAATTTCTATGTCAAAAATGCTCTGCATGGAGCTACTCTAGCTAATTTCTCCCACTTTCAATATGTATCCAGATTGAGACTTAGAGTCATCTGGATCAGTGTCAAAACTTGCATCGACGTAACCCTTTACGACGAACCTTTTGTCACCTCCATAATCGAGAAACATATCCTTATTCCACTAAGGATAATTTTGACCAATGTCCAGTGATCTACTCCTAGATCACTATTGTACTCCCTTGCCAAACTCAAGGCAGGGTATACAATAGGTCTGGTACACAGCATGGCATACTTTATAGAATCTATGGCTGAGGCACGGGGAATGACTTTCATTCTCTTTCTATCTTATGCCGTGGTCGGGCTTTGAGTCTTACTAAATTTCACACCTTGTAACACAGGCAAGAACTCTTTCTTTGACTGTTCCATTTTGAACTATTTCAAAATCTTGTCAAGGTATGTACTCATTGAAAAAACTTATCAAGCGTCTTGATCTATCTCTATAGATCTTGATGCTCAATATGTAAGCAGCTTCACCGAGGTCTTTCTTTGAAAAACTCCTTCCAAACATTTCTTTATGCTTTGCAGAATAATTCTACATTATCTTCGATCAACAATATGTCATTCACATATAGTTACCAGAAATGTTGTAGTGCTCCCACTCACTTTCTTGTAAATACAGGCTTCACCACAAGTCTGTATAAAACTATATGCTTTGATCAACTTATCAAAGCGTATATTCCAACTCCGAGATG
Organism: Triticum urartu; assembly: GCF_056163025.1. Lineage (NCBI taxonomy): Eukaryota > Viridiplantae > Streptophyta > Magnoliopsida > Poales > Poaceae > Triticum > Triticum urartu. Next base: position 208,833,410 of record NC_141879.1, on the reverse strand, counting down.
CTTGCACCAGTCCATAGATGGATCGCTGGAGCTTGCATATTTTGTTAGCACCTTTAGGATTGACAAAACTTTCTGGTTGCATCATATACAACTCTTCTTTAATAAATCCATTAAGGAGTGCAGTTTTGTTTATCCATTTGCCAGATTTCATAAAATGCGGCAATTGCTAACATGATTCGCACAGAATTAAGCATAAATACGAGTGAGAAACTCTCATCGTAGTCAACACCTTGAACTTGTCGAAAACCTTTTTGAGAAAATTCTAGCTTTGTAGATAGTAACACTACTATCAGCGTCCGTCTTCCTCTTAAAGATCCATTTAATCTCAATGGCTCGCTGATCAATGGGAAAGTCAATCAAAGTCCATACTTTGTTCTCATATATGGATCTCATCTCAAATTTCATGGCCTCAAGCCATTTCACGGAATCTGGGCTCATCATCGCTTCCTCATAGTTCGTAGGCTCGTCATGGTCAAGTAACATGACCTCCAGAACAGAATTACCATACCACTCTTGTGCGGATCTCACTCTTGTTTACCTACGAGGTTCGGTAGTAACTTGATCTGAAGTTACATGATCATCATCATTAGCTTCCTCACTAATCGGTGTAGTAGTCACAGGAACAGATTTCTGTGATGAACTACTTTCCAATAAGGGAGCAGGTACAGTTACCTCATCAAGTTCTACTTTTCTCCCACTCACTTCTTTCGAGAGAAACTCCTTTTATAGAAAGGATCCATTCAAAGCAACGAATATATTTCCTTCGGATCTGTGATAGAAGGTGTACCCAACATTTTCTTTTGGGTATCCTATGAAGACGCACTTCTTCGATTTGGGTTAGAGCTTTTCAGGTTGAAACTTTTTCACATAAGCATTGCAACCTCAAACTTTAAGAAACGACATCTTAGGTTTCTTGCCAAACCATAGTTTATACGGTGTCGTCTCAACGGATTTAGATGGTGCCCTATTTAACGTGAATGCAGCTGTCTCTAATGCATAACCCCAAAACGATAGTGGTAGATCGGTAAGAGAGATCATAGATCGCACCATATCTAATAAAGTACGGTTATGACGTTCGGACACACCATTATACTGTGGTGTTCCAGGTGGCGTGAGTAGTGAAACTATTTCACATTGTTTTTAACTGAAGGCCAAACTCGTAACTCAAATATTTTACTTCTGCGATCATATCGTAGAAACTTTTATTTTTGTTACGATGATTCTCCACTTCACTCTGAAATTCTTTGAACTTTTCAAATGTTTCAGACTTGTGTTTCATCAAGTTGATATACTCATATCTGCTCAAATCATCTATGAAGATCAGAAAATAATGATACCTGCCGCGAGCCTCAATATTCATCGGACCACATACATCAATATGTATGATTTCCAACAAATTGGTTGCTCGCTCCATTGTTCCGGAGAACGTAGTCTTAGTCATCTTGCCCATGAGGCATGGTTCGCAAGCATCAACTGATTCATAATCAAGTGATTCCAAAAACCCATCAGCATGGATTTTCTTCATGCGCTTTACACCAATATGACATAAACGGCAGTGCCACAAATAAGTTGCACTATCATTATTAACTTTGCATCTTTTGGCTTCAATATTATGAAAATGTGTATCACCACAATCGAGATCCAACAAACCATTTTCATTGGGTGTATGACCATAGAAGGTTTTATTCATGTAAACAGAACAACAATTATTCTCTAACTTACATGAATAACCGTATTGCAATAAACATGATCCAATCATATTTATGCTCAACGCAAACACCAAATAACATTTATTTAGGTTCAACACTAATCCCGAAAGTATAGGGAGTGTGCGATGATGATCATATCAATCTTGGAACCACTTCCAACACACATCATCACTTCACCCTTAACTAGTCTCTGTTTATTCTGCAACTCCCGTTTCGAGTTACTACTCTTAGCAACTGAACCAGTATCAAATACCGAGGGGTTGCTACGAACACTAGTAAAATACACATCAATAATCTGTATATCAAATATACCTTTGTCCACTTTGCCATCGTTCTTATTCGCCAAATAATTGGGGCAGTTCCGCTTCCAGTGACCAGTCCCTTTGCAGTAGAAGTACTTAGTCTCAGGCTTAGGACCAGACTTGGGCTTCTTCACTTGAGCAGCAACTTGCTTGCCGTTCTTCTTGAAGTTCCCCTTCTTCCCTTTGCCCTTTTCTTGAAACTAGTGGTCTTGTCTACCATCAACACTTGATATTTTTCTTGATTTCTACCTTCGTTGATTTCAGCATTACGAAGAGCTTGGGAATCGATTCCGTTATCCCTTGCATATCATAGTTCATCACAAAGTTCTACTAACTTGGTGATGGTGACTAGAGAATTCTGTCAATCACTATCTTATCTGGAAGATTAACTCCCACTTGATTCAAGCGATTGTAATACCCAGACAATCTGAGCACATGCTCACTGCTTGAGCTATTCTCCTCCATCTTTTTAGCTATAGAACTAGTTGGAGACTTCATATCTCTCAACTCGGGTATTTGCTTGAAATATTAACTTTAACTCCTGGAACATCTCATATGGTCCATGACATTCAAAACGTCTTTGAAGTCCCGATTCTAAGTTGTTAAGCATCGTGCACTAAACTATCAAGTAGTCATCATACTGAGCTAGCCAAACGTTCATAACGTCTGCCTCTACTCCTGCAATAGGTCTGTCACCTAGCGGTGCATTAAAGACATAATTCTTCTGTGCAGCAATGAGGATAATCCTTAGATCACGGATCCAATCCGCATCATTGCTACTAACATTTTTCAACATAATTTTTCTCTAGGAACACAATAAACTGGGAGCAACATCGCGAGCTATTGATCTACAACATAGATATGCTAATACTACCAGGACTAAGTTCATGATAAATTAAAGTTCAATTAATCATATTACTTAAGAACTCCCACTTAGATAGACATCCCTCTAATCCTCTAAGTGATCACGTGATCCAAATCAACTAAACCATGTCCGATCATCACGTGAGATCGAGTAGTTTCAATGGTGAACATCACTATGTTGATCATATCTACTATATAATTCACGCTCGACCTTTCGGTCTCCGTGTTCCGAGGCCATATCTGTTATATGCTAGGCTCGTCAAGTTTAACCTGAGTATTGCGCGTGTGCAACTGTTTTGCACCCGTTATATTTGAACGTAGAGCCTATCACACCCGATCATCACGTGGTGTCTCAGCACGAAGAACTTTCGCAACGGTGCATACTCAGGGAGAACACTTATACTTTGATAATTTAGTGAGGGGTCATCTTATAATGCTACCGTCAATCAAAACAAGATAAGATGCATAAAAGATAAACATCACATGCAATTAATATAAGTGATATGATATGGCCATCATCATCTTGTGCTTGTGATCTCCATCTCCAAAGCACCTTCATGATCACCATCGTCACCGGCGCGACACCTTGATCACCATCGTAGCATCGTTGTCATCTCGCCAATTTTATGCTTCCACGACTATCGCTACCGCTTAGTGATAAAGTAAAGCATTACATCGCGATTGCATTGCATACAATAAAACGACAACCATATGGCTCCTGTCAGTTGCCGATAACTCGGTTACAAAACATGATCATCTCATAAAATAAAATTTAGCATCATGTCTTTACCATATCACATCACAACATGCCCTGCAAAAACAAGTTAGACGTCCTCTACTTTGTTGTTGCAAGTTTTACGTGGCTGCTACGGGCTTAGCAAGAACCGTTCTTAGCTACGCATCAAAACCACAACGATAGTTTGTCAAGTTGGTGCTGTTTTAACCTTCACAAGAACCGGGCGTAGCCACACTTGGTTCACCTAAAGTTGGAGAAACTGACACCCGCCAGCCACCTGTGTGCAAAGCACGTCGGTAGAACCAGTCTCGCGTAAGCGTACGCGTAATGTCGGTTCAGGCCGCTTTGTCCAACAATACCGCCGAACCAAAGTATGACATGCTGGTAAGCAGTATGACTTATATCGCCCACAACTCAGTTGTGTTCTACTCGTGCACAACATCAACGCATAAAACCTAGGTTCGGATGCCACTGTTGGGGAACGTAGTAATTTCAAAAAAAATCCTACACACACGCAAGATCATGGTGATGCATAGCAACGAGAGGGGAGAGTGTTGTCTACATACCCTCGTAGACCGTTCGCGGAAGCGTTATATCAACGCGGTTGATGTAGTCGTACGTCTTCACGTCCGACCGATCCAAGTACCAAAAGCACGACACCTCCAAGTTCTGCACACGTTCGGCTCGGTGACGTCCTCGCCTTCTCGATCCAGCAAGAGGGGCGAAGTAGTAGATGAGTTCCGGCAGCACGACAGCGTGGTGACGGTGTTGATGAAGAACAATCTCCGCAGGGCTTCGCCTAAGCACTACGAAAACTATGACCGAGGATAAACTAGAGGGGACGGGGTTGCCGGCACACGGCTTGGTGTTTCTTGATGTGTCTTTGGTGCTAGCCCTACCCCTCTATTTATATGTTGAGCCCTGGGGTCGAAACTTGGAGTAAAAGCCTCCTCAAAGTCGGTTTCACCCGAAAGGCAAGAGTCCTTCTCGGACTCCAGGGCTAGATGCCAGGGTTCCTGGCGTCTACCCCCTAGACGCCAGGGTTCCTGGCGTCTAGCCTCTAGTCTCCGCAAAACTTCCTTTTGCACTTTTCAAAAACCTCGTGGGCTTTCCCCTTTGGCCCAGATAAAGTGTTCTCGTGCCCAAACATTTCGGGAAACATCCGGAACCCCTTCCGGTGAATTCCGGAACCCTTCCGGAGATCAAACACTACTATCCCATATATCAAATTTTATCTCCAGACCATTCCGGAGTTCCTTGTCATGTCCGTGATCTCATCTCAGACTCCGAACAACATTCGGTCATCAACATACATAACTCATATAGTACTATATCGTCAACGAACATTAAGCGTGCGGACCCTACGGGTTCGAGAACTATGTAGGCATGACCGAGACACCTCTCTGGTCAATAACCAATAGCGGGACCTGGATGCCCATATTGGCTCCTACATATTCTACGAAGATCTTTATCGGTCAGACTGCATAACAACATACGTTGTTCCCTTTGTCATCGGTATGTTACTTGCCCGAGATTCGATCGTCGGTATCTCAATACCTAGTTCAATCTCGTTACCGGCAAGTCTCTTTAGTCATTCCGTAATACATCATCCCACAACTAACTCATTAGTTGCAATGCTTGCAAGGCTTATAGTGATGTGCATTACCGAGTGGGCCCAGAGATACCTCTCCGACAATCGGAGTGACAAATCCTAATCTCGAAATACGCCAACCCAACAAGTACCTTCAGAGACACCTATAGAGCACCTTTATAATCACCCAGTTACGTTGTGATGTTTGGTGGCACACAAAGTGTTCCTCCGATAAACGGGAGTTGCATAATCTCTTAGTCATAGGAACATGTATAAGTCATGAAGAAAGCAATAGCAACAAACTAAACGATCAAGTGCTAAGCTAACGGAATAGGTCAAGTCAATCACATCATTCTCCTAATGATGTGATCTTGTTAATCAAATGACAACTCATGTCTATGGTTAGGAAACATAACCATCTTTGATCAACGAGCTAGTCAAGTAGAGGCATACTAGTGACACTCTGTTTGTCTATGTATTCACACATGTATTATGTTTTCGGTTAATACAATTTTAGCATGAATAATAAACATTTATCATGATATAAGGAAATAAATAATAACTTTATTATTGCCTCTAGGGCATATTTCCTTCAGTATTTCCAACCACCTGGACGTCCTCCCATGCATCATCATCAGCTGGAAATTCAACTATGAATATGTTACCATTTGGAGCATCGTTGGCTGCTGCGCTCCAATTCCATGCTTGATTTTCTTCAAACACGAGTTCAACGACTACTGCGAGAAGATTGGCATAAAGAGGTTCCTCACGGCACCTTATACGCCGCATCGTTGATTTTCTTTATGCCAATCTTCTACGCTTGATTTTCTTCAAACACGAGTTCATCGCGATCTGTCCTTAGAGCGCGAACCTTCAGCTTGTGTTCCATCTCCGTTGCAGCCTTCAGCTTCTTAAACGCTTCAAACGCCTCATCTTTAGATCGTAGGAGAACAACCAACATATATCTCGAGTAGTCATCTACCACTAGGAACAAATACTTCTTTCCTCCTTGAGTTGCTGGGGTGATAGGGCCACATAGATCACCATGGAGCAGCTCGAGTGCATCACTTGCACGATAGGTAGACTGAGCAGGGAACGGCCTGCGGTGCTATTTTCCAACCAAGCACCCATCACATACTTGATCAACATGGTCGATAAACGGCATCCCAGATACCATCTCCATCTTCGATATCTTCTTCAAGGCGTAGAAGTTAACGTGTCCAAATCTAGCATGCCATAACCATGAATCATCATCACTCTTGGCGAGCCAACACTCCGGTTGAGATTGATCAAGGTTGAGGATATAGAGCCTGTTCCGTGTGCGATTTACACGGGCTAGCACGTTCCGGAGGTTGTCGAAGATCGTCATCACTCCGTTCTCAATATCCACCTTGCATCCATTCTCGTCAAGTTTCCCGACAGAGATGATGTTGTTGCGTAGCCTTGGGATGTAGTATACTCCGGTGAGTATGTGATGTTCTCCTGTAAGACCCTCGAAGAGGACAGAACCTTGCCCGCAAATCTCCACATTTGAACCATCACCGAACTTGACTGAGCCTTGAACATCATATTCCAGCTCGAGGAACTTCTCCTTGCACCCCGTCATGTGGTTACTGGCACCTGTGTCTAGATACCACGACACGTTCTGGCTTCCGGATAACTTTGGTGTTACCTTTTTCTCATGAAGTAGCACCTTTCGGCTTGGTTTCACAACCGCTGTTTGGAAGAGATCACAAACTTCGGCCATCAGAAGACCTGGACGTTCGTCTTCCTGCTTTGCCAAATTTGCCTTGATATCCCGCTTGTTAGGCTCCACGAGATCACAAACTTCGACCATCATAAGACCTGGGCGTTCGTCTTCCTGCTTTGCCAAATTTTCCTTGATCTCCCTCTTGTTAGTCTCCGGACAATCCTTTGCAAAGTGACCCATATTGTTGCAGTTATAGCATTTGACCTCGGACATATCCAAGTTCTATGGCTTCCGCTCTTTAGATCGGTCCGCCTTACCACGACCTTGTGGCTTGCCTTTTCCTTTGCTTTCTTCGGTTTGTCCGCCGCACTTCGCGTTGCTTGAGCCTTCGCCAACGTTGCACCTTACTTTGCTACTTGGGGACCCCCAATCTGCGCGCGAGTACATGAGTTGGTCACTACCTCCTCCATTGCCTTTTCGACAGCCACGAGCATTCTCTTTCCATGTCCGCAAGCGTCCGATCGCCTCCGTTATGGTCATGTCGTCGATGTCGTAGAGCTGCTCGAGCATGACGATGATGTACGTGAATTTATCAGTCACCGAACTGAATAACTTTTCCACAATCTTGGCTTCCTCGAGCTTTGCACCAAGCGCGCGGATCTCTCCCACCAAAGTAGTCAGACGCATGGTATAGTCGTTCACCGATTCAGTTTCCTCCATCTGCAACTTGTGAAATTGGCGCTTCAGCACTTGTACCCGATCCTTCGTGACGTGATCTTCTCCGATCCTCATCTCTTTGAGTGCGTTCCACGCCTCTCTTGCTGTCTCGAACCCCGCCAATGTCATCAGCACGGAATCCAGCACAGACTGGGCTATGGCGGCCATGGCACCTTCGTCGCACTCCTTGTCGACGTCGTCGTCCGTGATGGCCTCCCACACTCGTAGGGTTCGAAGAATAATCTTCATCTTCACTGCCCACACGCTGTAGCTGGGGTGGTGAGCATCGGGTACTGGATGGGGATGTTGCGATGCGCCTGCACGTTGGCGCCGCCCGTTCCGCCACCACTAGTCGCTGACTTGCCGCCCTTCTTCATCTTGTCGCCGTTCTTGTTCACCTTGGAACCGCCGTTGCCGGACTTCTTCCCCTTGGAACCGCTGTTGCCGGATTTGATTGACTCAACGTCGCTGTCCGTCATCGTAGATCGTTGAGGCTCTAGATACCAATTATTGGCTTTTGATCGTTGCTAGATCAAATTACCCAGGAATACGTATGTGCAAGCTAGCTAGACAGGCAGTCAAGCACACAGCTTGATTGATGAACAGTAGACTAGCATACACGTAACGTACGCACGTGACCTGAGCTTTGACTAGCACTAGGATCGGATCGATCTCTCGACAGAACGTCTCGGCGTAGCTTTAGCGAACGGAAAAACTGATCGATGGCCAGAGGCTCGTATCGAGCCTTGCTTTACTTTGTATTGCTTTGATCTGGTAGTTTACACGGGGGTTTACACGTATATATACTATTAGAAGAACTCTAGTACTACACGGACAGAGTACAACATCCGAGACGGGCACCATGTCGTGCTTACTTAACAGAGATTGATTGCTAAACATGCTTGGTAAGTTGATTATGTGATTGCTAACAACCTCGAACATCACGGGATTGTCATGTAGGCAGAAGCCGTGCAGAATCTCAGGCCTCCTTTGGTTTAGAGGAATTTCATAGGAATTCTAGAGGATAGGATTCTTATAGGATTTTTTCCTTTAGAGCCCTTTGGTTCATAGGAATGGATTCCTATTTCTACATAGGATTGATTCCTATCCTCCACATTTCATAGGAAAATAAAAAAGAGCCTAGACTCAATGGAAAAATTCCTTTGGTGTCAACCAAATGACATCTTGTTTCCTATTCCTACTCATAGGATTTGAAATACATGTCATCTCATTTCCTACAAGATTCCTATTTCTATGATAATCCTATCCTATGAACCAAAAGAGGCCTCAATGGCTTTCAAGAAGCTTATCATTTAGGCCTTTTTGGTTTGTAGGAATCTCATGGGATTTTTATAGGATAGGATTTGCATAGGAAATTTTCCTTTGAAGCCCTTTGGTTTGTAGGAATGGATTCCTATTCATATGTAGGATAGGAATCAATCCTTCACATTTTGGAGGAAAAAAACATTAGCTAAGACTCAATGGAAAAATTCCTATCCTATGCATCAAATGACATCTCTTTCTCTATAGGAATTGAGATACATGTCATCTCACTTCCTATAATTTTCCTATTCCTATAACATTCCTATCCTAAGCCTCCCTGCGAATCAGTCTCATCCCAATTAGACCACACCACAAACAAAATGTCGCTCCTGACAACCTTTACTACTCTGTCAATAAGTATATCTCCTCAGTTCAAAATAAAAATTAAATAAGCACATCTCCTCAAATTCCTTAAAATGAATTGGACCTGCTTATGGCCTCCATGTAGCCTAGAATAGAGGTCAAACAATGGCCACAAGTATTCAGAGTGAATAACATTTTTCTTCCGTGCAGTGCCATTCAACGAAGAATAGGCTGCTTGGACAATACGTCGTCATCGGAGCGGAGATGTCTGGTTATGCAGCAGGGGGGCATGGGATGGCCGGGCGGGAGCCGTTGGATGACGACAACCGTGGTGAACATGCACGTAATCAAGAGATAAGAGAAGGATGTTCCACCGAGCCTCCTCAGAGCTCAGCGACTCTCGGCCGTTGGATCGTTTCTCTTGATGCGTTCTCGTCCGTCCGATCGAGATCTGGAGAAGCCTGGGCCGTTGGATCTAGGATTGACACTGCTGGAATGAATAGTAATGGGAACAAAATGTAAATACCGTGCCCCCACCGGGGCATTTCGGTCATTTCTCCTAGGCGGGGTATAAAAGGGGGGCGCTCTGGCGGAGACCTAGCCGCCTCCTCCCTTGCTCGCTCCTGCAGCCGCCTCCCTCCCTCCCTCCCACGCAGCCGCCTCCCTCCTCCCTCGCTCGCTCCTCATCCGGCAACGGCGACGGCGGCTCCCGCGCCCGCGTTCTTCCTTCCCCAACACGCCACCGCGTGGCCCCGCATGCCTAAGCGGCTCCCACCAACCACGGCAACGGCGGCAGCGGCCACGAAGGAGGGCGGCGGATCAGCGGCGCCGGCAATGGCGTCTGTGGCGGCGGTGGATTCCTGCCGTCCACTCGATCCCGTGCTCGATCTCCTAGCCCCTCCTCTCCTGCGCTCGTTTCCCTGCTGCCTCTCTCATGCCATCGCCGCCCCATCTCCTCTCGCACTTCCCGTCGCCGGCCTCGAGCTGTAGAGATGCGCCAGTGCTCGATCCGAGCAACGCGGTCCCTTGCTCGTGCCAGGGGTGCCCCTCCTCCTCGGTCCTTGTCTGTTACTCTACTTTCCGAGCACAGGCTGCCACAGCCACTCGGCGCCGCGGCTGCGCCGTAGCTCGGGCCGCAAGCACACCGCACCATGGTGCTCCACCTCTGCTGCACTCGTCGATCCGTAGGTATGTCACTATTTTGTTCCGCTTTGGTTATTGGCTGCTGCTTATTTTTTTCATCTTTTTTTCATCCAGATTGGTCCACGGTTCATGGCCTTCTGGTCAATCCCCTGGTCAGTGACTCCTTCGATCTATGCATGCACATCATCTATTAGCAACCTCGTCCATCTTCGTTCACGGATCTGCGGGTCAACCCCTCTTCTCCTCCTTTCCCCTCCTATTCTTTCCAGACCTAGGTGTAGGATTATATGGCAGTATGCATTTTTTGCCTCGCTCTCTTCTACTTGTAAGTCATGTCCTTTCTGTTAAAGTCCAAAAGTATTTTTGTCTTTGTGCATTGGATGTTTGTCGTTTCCTTCCTTCACTGCTTGTTTTTAGTGGAGCCTAGATATATGCCTTTTGTTCCTTGTCTGGATCTTTGTAGGGCCTATGATTGTTGGTCCTTTCACCTTTGTGCATGGAATGTTGGTTATTTTGTTCCTTTGCTTGTTTTATTTATTGTTTCTTTCTACTGTGCTCCTATGATTCAACAATAACCGAGGCAAGGGTGTGATGATCTGAGTTTCCAAATATTGAATTGCAATTATGGTTTAATTGATGTTTGCATTAGTGAGGAGCAGGGGTGGTCACACAAGCAGAATGGCCACACAAGGTGTTTTTCTCAATCAGATCACATGCATCTCTTAAAGATAACACCATAGCAAGTATGATTTACAGATTATTAGATATTATCGGTCTATGCTTCATGTGTTTGTAGTGTTCCTAAATCTAGATATGTTGTTTACATATGTGCTGATTTATGTGACTAAATAGACTAGCAGTTCTGTCAATGGTTCTAAATACTTGCAGCCAAGAAATACCAGTCCCCATACTGGAAGGCTTGTCTATTTTATGTCTTGAGTTGAAAGAATTATTGCCAATTCTGTCAAACATATCTATTAAAATAGTGCTTCTCTTCATATAGTAGAAATAATTATATGAGAAGCTAATGCAACTACTCAAGGTAACAGAGAGGAGAAGAGAAAAGCTTTGCTATGGGATGGCATCTTTTTGTTAGGCACATGAATTCTTATTCTGAACAAGTTTAAAATTTGACATGGCGCCGGTTTGTAGGTGTTTTTTCTATATGTATAGATCAGATGCTTTCTACACACTCTTGCTCTTCATAGATCATCTATTTGTCAGCCTATCACTTTATGAGTTTCAAATAACAACCTAGGTCTTGCAGAATGCAACTAGATGAATTTTAGGCCTATGCTCACTCGCCGATTGTTGTAGGTGTTCTCTCATTGTCGTACTACTGGCCACCTCTCCTCTCCATGGCACTCAATTATGTGACATGAGCCTGTTTTGTGTCAAGCACGGCTATCCCAATGGTGTAGTTGTCGTTGTACAGAGTTGTACTTCCTTGTCGGAAACCTTTCCAATTCAGGTATACCACCTCCCTCCCGTCTTTTTCGTTCTTTTATGCGATTCATGATTTATGGATGTGTGATGTGGAATGTCTTTAATGGTAAATTTTTGGATCGTTGTTTTGTGGTCGATACAGCTGCAAAAGCAGATATGCAAATTTGAGACCAATGATACTGTGTTTACTAAAAATAATAACTCTGATAATTGCATAGACGATAGGTCTGAAACTTTTATTTACATATTTACCTTCATTTTTTCTGATAAGAGTATCCTCAAAGTATGTCAACTATTCACTTACTTAATTGTTGTTGGCCTTTTCTTCCTTTACTTGTACTCATCGAAACCTTTCCCTTTTGTTCGTAGTGGTGTCAGCTATGAACTGGAGAGAGGTGTTTAGACTCCCTAAGAAGGTATATGTCGTTGAGGAGACGTGATCTCCGAGCAGCCCTTCTCATAGCTCGCAGTCCAGGTCGATGCCAAATTCAACTTCCAGGAGGCTTTTTGTGCTATGGCTGCAGGTTCGTGTTATTGGGGGGAAATATCTTTTGTTTGTTTCTTATATTGTTGATGTGGGTGAGTTGATTTCTACCTGATTTGTTCCTTTCCATCTTGATCTGTGTAGCGTTAAGCATTTGAATGGAGCACATATAGGCATGCCCCGGTTCATCTTAGGTGAGTGTGGATCTTACATTGTTTTGTTTTTACTAGATGTTTATTCGCCTGTTATGATGGCATATCTGATTGTTTATATTGTTTGACATGTATTCCGTGCACAGAGTCACTTGGTTGTTTGATGCGTTCGTGCTCGTTGGCGGGATGGTGCAAGGCGCAACTCCGACGCGGTTCCTCGCCGGTTGGACGGCGTTCAGGCGCAACCCCGGCGTGCACTGAGTACCGCCTTGGCTATAACCTCCCTCGGTGAGCTCCATCTTCCTTCTGCTCCTCTGCTTCGGCTACTGTATGGGACATGGTCATGGCAATATTGATGTGGTGCTCGTCTGGTTGATGCTCTATGCCCTACTCATGCATCGGTTCCTACCTGAGCTCTGTAGTTGTGGATCCATGCTATGTTAGGGTTTGCAGGCTGCTTTTCATGTTTAGTTGCTATCATAGGAGCTCATTTGATGCTTTGGTTTACATGTGGATGCCCTGGTCCTATAGCTATGCTCCTGGATTTGCTAGATTGATCAATGGCGTTCGTGCTAGAGCGATGATGATTAATCGTGGCTAAAATAAGTGTGCCTTTGAGCAGTCGAGGCACCTGTGGGTATCAAGTTGGATCCTCCCTCTTGTCTCTAGAATCCTTTTTGATCCTGTGATACTTGTTGTTGTCCTTGGATGGTCATTCTTGTTGAGTGATAACTAGGGCAGCTCCACTGTATAAACAGATTGATCTGGTGATAAGAGATGATGTGGGTAGGTTATATGATCGAGGAAAGGTGAATCTGAGCCCACTATGCAATGAACCCTAAACCATTTTTATTTGTTTTTAAAGGTGTTGCTTATTTATGCTCAAGTGGTGTTCGTGCTAGGGCGATGATGATTACCATGGCTGAAATTAGTGTGCCTTTGAGCAATCGAGGCACATGTGGGTATCAATTTGGATCCTCCCTCTTGTCTCTAGAATCCTTTTTGATCCTGTGATGCTTGTTGTTGTCCTTGGATGGTCATTCTTGTTGAGTGATAACCAGGGCAGCTATACTGTATGAACAGATTGATCTGGTGATAAGAGATGACGGGGTAGGTTATATGATCGAGGAAAGGCGAATCTGAGCCCACTATGCAATGAACCCTGAATCCTTTCTTCCAGAAACATGAAACGGATCGAAACCTGAGCGTTCTCCGCGATTAGAGCACTCTGGTCGTCCGATCGTTTTCCTGATGTGTTTTCGGGCGCCGGATCTCGGGCTCGGCTCATGTGAGGCGTCGGATATTTACCAGATCGTTATGAGCCGTCGGATAAAATTCCAATGGCAACAAAATGGGCGATGATGATTACCTTGGCTGAAAGTAGTGTGCCTTTGAGCAATCGAGGCACCTGTGGGTATCAAGTTGGATCCTCCCTCTTGTCTCTAGAATCCTTTTTGATCCTATGATGCTTGTTGTTGTCCTTGGATGGTCATTCTTGTTGAGTGATAACCAGGGCAGCTCTACTGTATAAACAGATTGAGCTGGTGATAAGAGATGACGGGGGCAGGTTATATGATCGAGGAAAGGTTAATCTGAGTCCACTATGCAATGAACCCTGAACCCTTTTTATTTGTATTTAAAGGTGTTGCTTATTTATGCTCCAATGTTTATAGCCATCTTATGTAAAGGTTTCTTCTCTCATATCTTCACTGCATATAAGTTGTTCTTGATCTTTTATTGTTTGTTGTTGGTTCGCAATTTAATCCGGTAAAGAGTAAGTTGCACTTTGTTGGTCCATTTGGGTTGTGGATTTATTTATTATGATGGTGAGACACACCTATGGTGAGATTCTATTTCGATGATGATGTGGACTCTTCACACCTCGCTCTGAATTGGCACGATAAGATCGTTCTAGATTGGAATCCATATAACTTTGAGAAGGTCAGCTTTGGACCTTATTTGATTGCTCATTTCTTCTTTTCCTGAGAATGGCATATGATATTTATTGTCTAACTCTGAGCTATTGCAGGTCGGTGTCTGTTGTCTCTCTCTCTCTCTGACTGCCTCTCCTCCCATTGACTTGGCATGCTGGTCATTGCCGTGTCTCCTGCTGGCTTGCCCCTCGCCCTCGTTGGGAGGGTTGTGTGGGCCATCCTACATTTTAATCCACATATCTTTGAAAAGGTCAACTTTGGTCCTTTTTTGATTCTTGGGTTAGATAAATGTCGTTGGGGTCCGAGAAGGTTGCACAAACACGAACTAGATTGGAAGTATAGGTTGGCATAAAATTTGTGTTTTTGTGAAGTTAAATAAAATTGACATCATATATACTAACGCGTAGTTCTGCCGCAATTGTGTCTCTATGAATATGTTGCTTCCAAATCTGCATTTATCTCTCTGCAGTATGCTCATTTGCTATATAGTTTTGAAGTTTACATATCATGTATATTTATTATATACCTCTCATGGTTTTCCCTGGATTTTACTTTATGGCGTGTGTGCTACCGTGTAGAGATTGAACGGAATCTGCTTAGACTATTTATTGGGTTCGGCAATAATATAATCATAAATCATGGTGTGAGACTATGGGTATACTTTTACAGTTTACTTAATTTTCTACCTCCGTTGATATAGCATATCCTCTTTGTATTATTTCACAGGATTCTTTACTAGCAGCTAAAATATCCTATACAATCTGGAAAAGAGATAGCTTAAATGGATGCATGTTTTCTCAAATTAGGTTGCTCCTGCCGTGTATATAAATGCGATGTTTCCTTCCATGACTAAACAAGCTGATGTTTGGTGAATCCTTTATAGTCTTGGATTGTTCAATTAGTTCGTGTGTTTTGCTATGGTCAATTCCTATGTGTGTATTGTTTTTTTCTCTGGTTTTAAACTCTGTATGCTGATGCAATGAGAGCTCGGTGTCGTGTCTGCCGGCTGAGCGGCAAGCTTGAGCTGCAGGTCGCTGAACAAGGCGGTCCTACTGTGAGGATCTCATCTCTCACTCTATGTGTGTATCTCTCAGTCCTGTTCCCCTTTATGGTAATCATTCATGCCTGTAGGGATCACTAAGATTTTTCTTGGTTCTGTAGTTGTGGATTGCTGTGATTGTTACTTTAATAGTGGGTCATATATATACACTTGGAAACTCAGTTTAGGACATCGCTTGGTAAATGCTGATTGTTAGTGCAATAGTGGATCATATATATGCACCTGGCAACTCTATTTAGGATATCGCTTGGTAAATGTTGATTGTTACTGCAATAGTGGATCATATATATACACCATATATATATACTAATTATTGATTGTTTCTTCCATTTTGGTGGCAATCTTGCTGTTCCGTGCACTATTGGCTGTTGTTTCTTCCATTCGGTTCATGAAGGTAAAGCACACTATGCATTATTCCCTCTTAATTGTTTTCTGTTCAGCCATGGTTGTGTTCTTTGATCGTGTGGGGAGGCAATTGATTGGGACACCCTTGATAAGCCTCGTTCGACATGGACGTCCACCTGCTATGCCACTTTCAGAAGTGATTGGAAGTCTCATGTATTTAGTTGCCAGCTCCTAACTGCGTTCCCCTCTCCTCTAGGTCGGTAAGCCCTGCCGGCCTCATGTGCGCCATTAATTAGCTCCGTTGATCGATCCATTACTCTTAGTCAATCCTTCTTTAGAATCTGCGGCTTTCATTGTTGCGCCTCTATACCAACGACGGAGGGGAGGTTGTCAAGGGGGTCTCCTCCAGTTTCCTGTGTGAGTAAGAAACAGGAGCAATTTGCATTATTGGGTTCTCAACAGTTATTCGGACTTAACGGTGTTTAATCCATTGAGTTAAGTTCAGGATTTTCTGCTGTTTAGAAATAAGGATCGGTCAATTTGATTTTTAAGTTACGCAAACTGTGCTAATGCTATTCTTCAGTGAAATTTAATTTCATGTGTGAGTCCTGATTCCCAAGCATGTGAAATTAGCATTGTTTGTTGGTTCTGAACAATTTTCTAATTAGTCAGACTTAACGGTGGTATCTTCAATTCAGTTTAGTTTAGGCTTTTTGCAGCTCAGAAAATCAGGATCTGATTTGATTAGGCTCATTTAATTTGTGCTAAACCTATTCTTCAGTGGAATACAAAAGGGATATCTCTACATTGTAGTGGATTTTATTGTGCTGTTATTCTTCAGTTGTACTCAAACCATAGCTATGAATCTCGAATGCTTCGGTTTGAGTGGTTATGTGGGCGGCAACAACGACCACTGATTATAATTTTAAAGGTTTTGGATCTCAACAATCCTTTTCTTGCTATGAGGGATTACATTTTTTTGCTTCTATTAGCTAATTCTTTAGAGGTTTTGATGAGTATAGATGGAGAAATAAGGCGTGTACCGATGTTCTATAACAGATAAAGTGTTTATGCGGTTGGATTTTCGGAGTTTAACATAATTATTGGTCTCTAGCCATAAACTGGATGATTTGTTTCTAGCAGCTCTGAGTAAGTAGCAATTCTAGCTTAGTGACTTTTCTCTACCAATGATTCGTATGGATTGCAAAATTAAGATCAATAGTTATTTTTTGTTTGTTGTATGGACTAAACCGTGGGAATAGCCATAGAAAATTGACCACATGTACCTTGTTTATATGAATATGATTTGGCTGCTATAATTCAACTTGATGTGGTAGTAACTACAATACCACCATTGAAAGCGTGGACGTATAGTTTTTCACAAATGCGATACTCCTTGCTGCAATCATATGACCCTTTTAGCTAGATTTAATCATTTTTCTTATCTAATGCTGCACTATGTATTATTAGTAGTTTCCCATAGAGTAGGTCAATGTAGGTTTCCGCCTACTCAGTGCGGAGGCAACTGATGTGGCAAATGCCGTGCGGGATAGTTAGTTTTTGCCTCTTGCAGATATCTTATACTTTGGTGATCCTGTACAGCTACTAATTACTGCACCCAAAAATTACACAAGCTGTAACATGAATCATAATTGTTTTGTTCGGGTAGTGATGCCATTCTCCTTGGCTCCGGGGCTCTCTATGGGTTGTACCCAGTTGAGACTATTTCAACAGTGGGCAGAATTTGTGCTGAGGTGACTATAAACACAGGCCTGTTTGGGAGAGCATTTGTTGATAAGTTCCCTGTAGTTCAAATATGACTTCAGTACTAAAATGTTACAAATAAATACTATTCTTCCAAACAGCCTCTAAATGTGTTCTCTATATCTTTGTCACTCTAATGGAAATCCACTCCTTTACGCTTTTTCTCTCTTCATATTTGGTGATATATTTTCATGAATTGTTTCACAGGCAGAGAAGGTCTTCAACCAAGATTTGTACTTCAAGCGAATTGTGAAATGCGTGGGAGAATCCATGACCCACTTGGAGTCTATCTGTTGTCATTCCTCGTCTGAAAACAAATCAATTGAAGTGGAGCTTCACAGGTGCACTTGAGGTATGTTTACAACCTTTTTATAACTAGACTCGCTAATTAACATGTATACTACCATATAAATTTTCTCTGATAAGAAACACTAAGCCTCGGTGTTTGGCTCATATTTGTTGCATTATCTTCCTGCAGGCAAGATAGTGCACATTTAGAGAATTCCATGTGCGGAGGAGCTTGCTCAATTCTTGGCAAAGGGAAGTTAAAGATTCTCTGGCAGATAATGTATTGGTCGACATAGACTTTAGCCCGTCTTGATCTATTTCTGTTGGCTGCATGAGAAATACCACATTTTGTTTCTACATTGGCTTTTGATAATTTCTTTCTTGATTTTTCAAATAAAAATTCGTTACCTGTAGTTTGCTGCTGGTATAACCGTGCAAACATGGTGATGTATGCCATTTGTACTTCTTGGTCCTAAGAGTTATTGTCGATACAAACCTTTTGGAAATTATAGTATTATTCATAGGCTGTGGCAGAACACACTGAAATCGATTCTGCCTTACAATATCATGCCGATACCATTATGTATTGCTTCTATAACAATTGAATGTTTCTTCTTCATTTTGTTAAATCTAGATTTTTACTAACTTAGCATTACCAGCTTTATCAAAACGTTGGGACCGGCACCCTTGCGCCAGGGCATGATCCCGATCTAGTGAGTATGGCGCCAGAGTGGATGGAGGCGACATCAGGGCGCTCAACCAGGAGGAGAAGTGTGTTTGACAAAAAACTACCACTTTAGGGGTTTTTGTCCCACAAAACTACCACTTTTTAAAAAGTGGCTGAAAACTATCAAAAATTCTTAATTCTGTGACTAAAAACTACCACTTTCAGATAATAGCTAGTTTAAACGATTTAAACATGTTGAACATTCAGTTGACCGTTATTACAGGTGGGACCCACACGTCATTCTTCTTCCTCCTCTCTCTATCCTTCTTTGGCATTTTCACAAACAGGTTCTGTGCATGGGAGGGAAGGAGGTCAAACTCCGGTGAGGCGCCCGCCGGGGAGACGCCCCTGCTGTTGCTGACCAAGGAAGATGGCCCAGGGACGCCCCATCCTCGCACGCCCAGAACACCACCAAGGACGCCAGCGAGGTGCGCGCCTCCCCTGCCCGAGGTGCTTCGCCAAGGTGCTCGCGCTTCAGGAGCTGCTCGCCGTGGTGCTCGCACACTGCGGCCGAGCCTCGTGATGGGCGTGAGCCTCGACGTCCCATCCAGCGGATGGGAGGAGGGTGTTGCGGAGCTCTGACTCCCCGACAGTCGTCGCCGGAGGCGAGAGGAAGGCAGGAGCCGTGGTGCTGCTGCTCCTTGCCGCTAACCACGAGCTCCAGCTCGAAGGGAGGCCGACGAGGGCGACGGCAGCAGGGTCTAGAGCTCGCAGTACCTCGGCTTCGCGTGCGCCTGCGCGGGCTTCTCCTTCGAGGCCACCGGGCGCAGGGCGGCAAACGCCACAACAGCATGAGGAGGCGGCTGGGCTCCGGCTGGAGGCAGCATAGGGCGGCAGCGGGGCGATGTAGCCGGCGACGGTTGACCGCAGGGTCCGCGACGTAGCACGCGCGGGCGCGCAAGGGAGAGGACGCAGCACGCGCGGACGCGTCACCGGAGTTTGACCTCCTTCCCTCCCATGCACATAATCTATTTGTGAAAATGCCAAAGAAGGATAGAGAGAGGAGGAAGAAGAATGACATGTGGGTCCCACCCATAATTACGGTCAACTGAATGGTCAACATGTTAAAATCGTTTAAACTAGTTATTATCTGAAAGTGGTAGTTTTTAGTCACATAATTAAGAATTTTTGATAGTTTTCAGCCACTTTTTAAAAAGTGGTAGTTCTGTGGGACAAAAACCCCTAAAGTGGTAGTTTTTTGTCAAACACTCGGAGGAGAAAGGTGTGGTAGCTTCCGGGTGTCCCTACACCCTCATGAACAGTAAATTAAAAAAACAAAAATTTGTGCCATCAAATTTTGTTCCTACAAAGTTTGAGCATATTGGATGTCACAAGATTTCAGATTTTTTTTATTTTTTTCTATTTTTTCTAGTTACTGCTTATGAGGGTGTAGGGACACCTAGGAGTTAAAAGACACACTCTAGGGAGCCATCGGGCACAGACGCACAGCGCCACAGCCATCAGGCATGTTATGGCGTCAGCTCTGCTGCCTGGCACGATGTTGCTCCTTGTTGTACTTGCAACTTTCCCATGGAGAAGTCGTAGATGCCACTGCTGCCCTAGTGGCAGAGCTGTCTCCACACATTTGGGGCCTCGGGACGAAACGCAAAATGAGGCTCGAACATTAAAAATATATAGCTAATTCATCTACTACCACTATAAAAGAAAGAAAGGATGAAGAACCAAATCATCCTATCTATCAAAACCTGCAATCTAATGGTCTACGTCCCTCGAGCATATTAAACGCGTTTTACGCTTTAATTACCCACCATGCCATTGCCTAAAACATCTGTTAACAAAAATCATCGTTAACGAAATCCCCGTCGCTAACCAAACGCGGTACCCCACCACTCGTCCCTCTCTCTCGCATGCCTCTCTCTCTCCCTCGCTAACCTCTCCACCACGCCCCGCCACCCACGCCCTTCTCGGCCGCCGCCGCCCCACGCCGCCCGCTGCTCGCCCACGCCCTTCTCGGCCGCCGCCGCCGCCCCCCCTGTCGTCCTCGCCGGCGGCCCCTTCACGCCCCCCCCCCCCTGCCCCCCCCTATCGGCCTCGCCGGCGGCCCCTTCACGCCTCGCCACCCCCCTTCACACCGGCGGGCCACGACCCCGACGGCCGCAGCAGCACGCCCCCGACGGCCGAGCGGCACCTCCGCCGCAGGGGTGCCGGGCCGCAGCAGCACGCCCCCGACGGCCGAATGACAACAACAGCACGCCCCCAACTGCCCACTCCGACGACGATTCCTGCGGTCCAGATGTTGCTAACTAAATCCTTCGGTCAGGCATCTTGCTCTCTTATTTTTCTTCATACAGGGTCGATCAATTGTCATGGTGTCTGTCGGTGTCAAAACCGGCGGATCTCGGGTAGTGGGTCCCGAACTGTGCGTCTAGGCCGGATGGTAACAGGAGGCAGGGAACACGTTGTTTTACCCAGGTTCGGGCCCTCTTGATGGAGGTAAAACCCTACGTCCTGCTTGATTAATATTGATGATATGGGTAGTACAAGAGTAGATCTACCACGAGATCAAGGAGGCTAAACCCTAGAAGCTAGCCTATGGTATGATTGTTGTTGTATATCTCTATCGACTAGCCTGGCCTCGGTTTATATAATGCACCGGAGGCCTAGGATAACAAGAGTCCTAGCCGAATACGCCGATGGGGAGAAGTCCTTGTCGTGATCGCCAAGTCTTGTGGAATCTTCCTTGTATGTGGTAGCCGTCCGAACTGGCCCATGAATATACGGCCACGGGGGTCCTCGGCCCAATCTAATAGATCGGGAGACGACGTGGTGAGTACCCCCTAGTCTAGGACACCGTCAGTAGCCCCCTGAACCGGTCTTCAAGTTAGGGACGCTCCTCGATTCTTCCGAACTGTTCTTCATCTTCGGTTGCCGGTCTTGAAAACTGATTCAACAAATCTTCTTTATCTTCGATCTTGAGGATTGCTGAAATGCATTCGACGAGTTTACACGTCGGGTATCTGAGGAGCCCCTTTAAGTTTCCGGCCTTTATCAATGCCTTGTTTATTTTTATGCCACACCTCGGGTTTGAAGTTGTTCCCGGGAGGCAGGGTCCTCTTGCGTCCGAGCTCCAACGCCGGACTGCATTCGAGGTATGTTTTGCAACCGAGCACCAATGCCGGACCGCTTCCCAGCTCTAGCGCCGGAATGTATCCAAGCTCCAACGCCGGACTATGTATCTGAGCTCCAACGCCGGACTGTATATCCGAGCTCCAACGCCGGACTGTGTCCAGGCTCCAATGCCGGACTATATCCGAGGTGTCATATCACCTTGGTTCAAAAAAGTTGAAGGAGTTTAGCCGAGCTTAATGCCGGAAATGCCCTCTATGGAGCCAGCCACTAGCGCCCGAGCTTTATGCCGGACTGCTTCCGAGGTGGTGCACCACCCCGACTATGGGCCGATTTTTTGTCAATATTTTTTATTGGTGCAATTTATTCTCTGCCGAGATATATAGCCAGTAGCCCTCAAGGAGTGTATCGGTCTAAAACCCGAGATGCACATGAAGGATGACATAAGACCGCTGATCCCAGTAGCCGCTGAGACTCAGGTCGATTTGCAAAATCGGCCTGAGGATCAAGTCCTAGCTCGGCAGAATACTTCGGGACACTAAAAGCAGCGTGCTCAGTCCTCGAGACTCGGGTTGGGTGCGGCCGGCCAACCTGAGGATCAAAATCTCCTCGGAAACTATATTGCACATAAAATTTTCTGCATTGGACAAGCAATGCAGTAGCCCCCGAGACACTGGTCGGGTGGCAACACCAGATCAGGGGATCGATGTGCCCCTTTAATATTTGTAAATAATAAGCCCGAAGCCCAGTAGCCCCCGAGCCTTAATGCGGGCACGGGTGGCCGAATTAAGGATCAATATCCATAGTAAAATCACAAATTATGTGTAATGACTCTATGTATCCAAGTACTTTACGTCATTAATGCTCGGATCCGCATTGTACAAAACTTTGTTGACCGACCATCGGCTTCCACCTCCTTGGCCAGTAGCCGAGGAGTGTTTGTCCTACTTTATAAAGCCTTTATGAGGGCAAAGATTTACGACAAACAAGGCAATCTGGCCACACGGTTTTATAAACAAAGGTACGCAGAGAGATATGTTATATTACTGTTTAACAGAAGAAATGTATTCCAAAGAAAATAGTCCCGCTATCGGTTCCTTTCTTTGGGTTGTCATGCTAAGCATGATCATGAAACCTCAGCTCGAATGTAAGAGCAAAATATCAAGGATTTAGTTTGGGAGGCCAGTTAATAGCCCCCGGTAGTGTTCGGCGACAGTCGAGGTCAAGCCATAAACACTTCGGCCAATGTTATGAATGGCCCGTCATAGTCATCGGATCGCTGACCAGTTTATGCTTATTATGACAGTCAGTTTTCGGCTTTCTCCACTAAGGTGCTTAACCATGTGAGCTGGAAGCACAATCGCAGTGGTTCTCCCTTTGCACGCCTAGCCGAACAAAACGGAACGTAGGAAGCAAGTGCAGGAGCCGGGCAACCCAACTATTGACCGAAGACACAATTCGAAACCGATGCATATATAGCAATATCTGAGAATGTTTTTGCTGAATCCCTAAAGGTGTCCGGCGTTGCACTGCGAGACTAATGCTGGAAAAGCACAAATAGTTTAAAAGTGCCAAAAAGCTTGGAAAACCAAGAAACGTCAGTAAAAAGATGACGTTCGAACAAGATCAAGTGTTCGGTGCCAATCCGAAAATTGGTCTTAGAAAAAAAGGAAGTGCTTTTGTCGTCCTTTAACATGACACATCCTATCTCAAGACTTCGAGCGGGTCAGTCTATGGCTTCAACCTCCTATCCCGAGGGCAGAGTACTTCTCATTAGGCCAGTTTAGCAAACTAAACTCTAGCGGCTTTGAGAGAGAAATTAGGCTCCCCGGCTAGTGACCGCACACTCGCGTCGAAAAAAGGAGTGATAAATAATAATAATAGAACTTTGCAACGACTGAGAAGAAGAACACTTATTATAAAACGGCTCAAATAAACTTAAGAGCCCCCAAGTGACTTGGGTAGAAAAATGATTGCATGTACCGAAGTACTTATATCATATCTATGTTCAACCGAACTTTAAACGCGTTTTAACCAACCGTCGGCTTCTCCCTCTTCGGTTAAGGACCGAAAAGTGTTATGTACTCCATCGGTCGAGAATATCGACGGTGTTTCCAATAACCAGGCAATCGGGCCATAAGGCTGTAACAGACAAAGCGCGCTCAGGGAACTTATGCTATATTACTGCGAAGAGTAAGAAGCATCTTCAAAGAAAATAGTACCCCCACCGATACCTTTCTTCGGTGCTCATTGTTATTATGAGACTTGTGCAATAGATTTTTTGTACTCATGAGTTCCGTTGTGTGCCGACCATCATTGAATAACTATAAGAGCGCTAGCTTTCGGCTTCACCCAGTCTGAGGCCCGGCTCGGGTGACCCGATCGTGACAATCGCAGAGGTGCTCCCTTTACTCCCTAGCCGAACAATCGGGAACGTAGGGGTAAACATAGGAGCGAGGCAACCCAGCTTGCAAATCGCTTAAGTAAATGTGGTACATATTGTGGCGTAATACACGAACAAGGAACGAAGCCGTACAAGTATATCATATGCAACAGGAAAAGCTTCATAAAGGAAGCCCCCAAGTAAACGGGGTATTTGAATTTATGCGTCACAAACAAAGTTTGGACAAAGAAATTTTTTAGAAGCAACTTTTTTCCAAAAAAGTATAATGCTTGGTCGAACCGAACGCAAGTTAGAAATTAAAGCTTTGAGCATGAAAGCGACTTAGCTGGTTAATGTGTTCGGTATTGATGACGCGGTCCGAGCTTGATGCGGGGCAAGGTTCCATCCCTCAAGCCGGTCCCGAGGTGGCGGAGCGGAGAGCTTGACATGCCGAAGTGGTGACATAGCACGATCAATGCAGACCGGCAGAGTGACGCCGAAGTCCCCGGATCATTTTCCTGTGCACAAAAAATAGTGCAAACCGGAGATAATAGTAATAATGATAATTAAAAAAAATCGTTGCATAATAAATAATTTATGCAAAGTGAGTAATAAAAGAAATATGGCCTGGCGCCGAAGTCAAGTCGATGCAGGGCGTCGGCGTGATGCGGTAAAGGCGTGGCAAAGCCTGAATTCGCAGGTCGGTCCGAGCTCCGAGTGCGGCGTTCATCGGACTATGTATGGAAACTGACCGAACCACCATGCGACTGTCGTTAATGCAGCCACCATTTGATAGACCTGTGTACATATGACGGACAAACCAGAGTAATAATTTCTTGGGAAAAATGAACCCAAACAAGCAAAAAATACTGGGGTTAATAGCACCTGGTTTATTTGTTGTAGCAATCCGAAGGAAGGTGATTCCTAAAATTGGGACCCGCTCCGCACACCCATTGCCTGATGGGCGATAAAACGACGGCATGGCAATGCTGGTAGAGGTTGACTCGCCGAGGCAAAGCCCTCGGCCTAGCTAATGTGATGGAGCTGGTCGGCTAGTGACGCCGAAGTGTCCGGAGTAGGTTGATGAAGAGATGGTGAAGCCCCCGGTCCAGCCGAGATGTCGAAGCCTCGATGTCAGCTGATGAGTCGAAGTAGGTCGGCGTGATGGACACCAGCTTGAAGAAACAATGGTGCGGCCCTGTCAATGCAGGTCGTGACGTGGTCGATGTCGGCTTAATGAAGCGACCGTGCGGCGATGCCGGTATGCCCGCTCCGTGTAATCCGTGGGGCGGCGATGTTGGTGATGATTTATCCTTCGCGATGCCAGGCTCTTGTTCGGCTTGCCGAGATGATGATCCAAAGAAGTTGAGCTCGGCTCAACAAAGTGACGCCGTGTCTAGCGCAGGTCGGCAGCCGTGGAATAATATTGCCGGACTGATTTGACACCAGCATGATGTTGAAGATCATGTTCAAAAGATCTTACAGTTAGTGGGATGTGTTCGGGAACAAAACACAATACCCCATACAAAACTTCCTTCAAAAGGGATGTCCGAAATCCTGTTCATAAAAAAGATGAACTCGGGTCGGATTCGTTTTCACGCAGAAAACAGATCCGAAAAGTGATGCACTAATCGGAAGGTTCCCGGAGTTTCGACGGTCGGATCGAGCCGAAATGTTGAGAGGTGGTAGATATAGGAATTCCGCAGCCGATCAACGGTTGGATCTTCCAAAGGACGTCCGAGCTAGAAGCTGGACACCACGCCCTAAACTCATCCAAATTCCCATCCAGGTTTGACAGGGCTCCGGTATACCGTGGATTGCCAGAGATTCCTTCATCAGAACTCGACGAAATTTTCCAGGGTTGTTGTAGACTCGATTCTGCACAATTCCACCAAAGCGATCGTTAAAGCGACGCTCGAGGAGGCGGTGGCGGCGGATACGCGTTCGCTGTCCGGAAAAACAGCACAGTCGCCCGAGGGCAATGTTGACGTTGAGCCCCCGAGCTCCATGGACGATTCCTCCATGATCTTGATAGAGATCGGAGTTGGTGTTGATGAAGGCCCTCGTCCGAACATGGTGATCCGAACACGGGGCGTAGTTCTTGGTCGAACCAAGGTGACCAGTCGAGCTGGTGACAAGGATGCCGAAGTCACAGTTGATCTACAGGCGAGCCATCGATCCTTTTGTCGATCACACAGCGGAACTCTCAATGAAAGCACCAATGTCGGTGTCAAAACCGACGGATCTCGGGTAGTGGGTCCCGAACTGTGCGTCTAGGCCGGATGGTAACAGGAGGCAGGGAACACGATGTTTTACCCAGGTTCGGGCCCTCTTGATGGAGGTAAAACCCTACGTCCTGCTTGATTAATATTGATGATATGGGTAGTACAAGAGTAGATCTACCACGAGATCAAGGAGGCTAAACCCTAGAAACTAGCCTATGGTATGATTGTTGTTGTGTATCTCTATCGACTAGCCTGGCCTCGATTTATATAATGCACCGGAGGCCTAGGATAACAAGAGTCCTAGCCGAATACGCCGGTGGGGAGAAGTCCTTGTCTTGATCGCCAAGTCTTGTGGAATCTTCCTTGTATGCGGTAGCCGTCCGAACTGGCCCATGAGTATACGGCCACGGGGGTCCTCGGCCCAATCTAATAGATCGGGAGACGACGTGGTGAGTACCCCCTAGTCCAGGACACCGTCAGTGTCCTTAAGCACAATTCACAAGCTTCCCCATTATCTCTGGGTTATAGATTTGTTGCACTCAATGGAAACTGGGAGCATTACTCTCCTTGACTGGAATCAGTGGCCAGATTATAGATCACACAAGCTGTTGGTGAGCTTTTCCTTTTGATTTATATATCTCTGGGTTATAGATCATCTCCTACTTGCTAGAATTTATTTTCTGCCCCTCTGATAACTCCATGTTCTGTTTGTTTTATTGGCATGAAAATTACTTTAAAAATATACCTTCTGATCTACAATGGTATGTTACCAAAGTTTTTGTCTGAATATTGTGTCCGAGCAAGCACTGTGGGACATCAATCTTTGCAGATCCAGTCATGTCAACATACCCATAGGATGCCTTTGAATTTTATCTGTGCCAGCAGACCATACAGATTTAATTTTGTAGGTTCGGTGATACATCTGCTCTCATGTCATGCAAAACAGCAACCTTCTCCTTCTTTATATTGTGATTTTAAAATTAGCATTGGTTTGAGGAACCCCTGGAATAATTGAAGTGGGGTTAAAGGGAGAAGTTCGTTGTCTGACCAGTTCTGAATATTTCACAGCCGAATGGCCTTTAGAATTCATGCATTTTTACTACCTCCTCCAAATTTGCTACAGTGTAGTAATAAGTTAAAAGGAGCTACTATCTGTTCTTGAGGTTAGCATAGCAAGATTAACTGGTGGATGACCGGATGCTTATTTCCTCTTGCTTGCTATATGTCATGATTCATGGCCTCCAGATGTTCAAATCACGACTCGGGGGCATCAGTTAGTGGCGCATATACTCCGTCGTTGTGATTCCTCGAATGATGCTCATTTAGTCATTTTATAGATTTAGATATCGATTTTTAAGCCTTATGCTCCTTCCATTTTAGGATCTGCCAATTTTCATTCTACTGTGTGTAGCGCTGCTCACATGAAACTCATCACTCATTTGCACATAGGTTAAAGATGGAGATAAAGACAGGCTTTTGTGACCAAGGGGTGGAATTCTTTTCAGCTTACAGAAACCTTCTTACCAACATCGCTTCTTGCCGACGCACCAATCTTTAAAAACGAACTGATAGCTACATGATTTTACTTTGTTTTCCTTGGTTTAAATCATGTATACAGTGTAGTGTCTGCTTTTTGACAATTTCTTATTCACCTGTATGCTTTCTTTTGCAAGTTCATTCCCAATCTCTAATAGCCAATTAATGACTGCATGATCTGGTTCTGCTTTAGTGCCCTCAAACTGTACTTTCAGTTAGATGCCCATTGAATAATGATTTCTTAATCTTCCTATCATTTTCCTTTGAAATTGTGCTTCACAAATAGTAGTCAAACAATACTACCATTTACTCAGGCCATGCTTTCAATCCCACGCCTATTGACTAATGATTGCTTCTTCAGGCATGGAAATCCATGTGCTGACGGTGCTTGCAAATATTTTCAGCCATGGAATATGTGATGTAAGGTGCAGGGGAGTATGCGTGTCCCCATTGGCAGAGATCCCTGCTTTTGAAATTTTTCCGTTTAAAATTCAGATATGTCGAGTTAAGTAAAATTCAGTGATGAAGAAAGTCTTACGATGTACAATTATTTTAGTGTAAATCTCCGTTGGAAAAAAATCAGTTAGTAAAGAAGGAATACATCATCCTTTTTGTTATAACAATGTTTATGATACTTTGTTGCAGAGAACAAAGGGGTTGTAAGATATATGGCATAACATGGTAAAAAACAATGAAATCTTAGGTAAAGAGGTGAGACTCACATATATGTAGACTTATTTTCTTCCCTGTAGAACAATAGCTTTTGTTAGCTAAAGAGGTTAGACTCACATGAGTTACCTTTTGGCCATATTTTAATGATTTATATTATGATGTGTTGTTCTCTTAGATATGCTTGCTGCTCCGGTATCAAGTGAAGATCTTGGTTCAATATGCTTGCCCAGCGCCTGAAGTATTTGGATGAACAGTATGTCAATGTCAACCTACATGATGATGACTTTTTCTACGCCGAGCATTGTGATCAAGGTATTTCTTTCTGCACACGGAAATTAAAATGTGTAGATGGATGAAAATGGAACATAAATTAAAATGTTATAGCTTGGAAAACATGTGTATGCACAAATAGTTTCTACTGGCTACCTCCATAAGTAGAGCACAAACCTTGGTTGATATGACATTAAACTGTTGGATGACAAAAACCAATAACTGGGATCCGTTGGAACAAGAAACTTCAACTTGTAATGCACATTCGCCATCAATTGATAATATGCCTGAGCATTAGGTTTATGTAAATTATATCATTAGGTATAATTTTTTGCTTACAAACATGCTCTGAACTGAGATGTGTCCATCTGCCTACAACACCAAGATCCATAGAGCAGACAGGCCAGAAGAAATAAGATTGAACTTTTTCCGGAGAAAAGAAAATGAATTGCGCTAAGTTGCAATGATATGTTGATGGGACAAACTATTCATGACAAGTATCTCAAATATCCCAAATGTTAGTGTAGTTACACGTATTTCTTAGACCGTTGTTTATATGTTTGTAATGTGATATGTTAAGATATCGCAATTGTGGGTTGCATATTTTTCACGTGTAAGTTTAATTTGCATGTTCGACCATTAGCATCACAATACTTATATATAGCACATAATCTTTGTGAATAGAGGTATGCTAAAAGCTAAGAAGAGGGCCTATATCTTTGTGAATGCATCCATGTAGCTAGGCGATTAACGGAGAGTCGGGTAGAAGCATGTTGATGATATAGAATAGTGACAAGTATACCGTTTATTTAACAACAGTGCATAGTTAGCATGTATAATAGTCTTATACTGTAATATATATATTATCTTACTTTTGTTGACATCTTTTGAGAAATTTAGTCACAACCATTCAAGAGCTTGTTCTGTAACTTTGTATGCAGATGTCAAAGAAAAAAATCCTT
Source organism: Triticum urartu (assembly GCF_056163025.1). Classification (NCBI taxonomy): domain Eukaryota; kingdom Viridiplantae; phylum Streptophyta; class Magnoliopsida; order Poales; family Poaceae; genus Triticum; species Triticum urartu. The sequence goes on along the minus strand of NC_141879.1, from coordinate 208,803,697 downwards.
GTTGTGGTGTGTGCATTATGATTATCCTTATACAGTGGGCACAACTACTTGCTGTCCGGATAAGCTTACTCCTTAATACTACTCTACATTTAGGAATGCAGTGAGTATGTGGTGTTTTTTTTCTGATGTGCAGAGTGGTGCAGTTGGATAGTTGTTCAAGATAATTTTGCCTGAAGTTTTGATATATATTTATATTTTGATATAATGTGATCTGCCCAAAAAATAGACAAATATGAAAATTATATGGTCATTGGATGATCTGGTTAATTGCCATTCAAAGACATGAGATCAAAAAAATATTTCCTTGATGTCCACTTTTAATGAGCTAATAATAATTATCTTTTGGCCTTGTTTTAGTTGAACCGTGCATTGCGCATTGCATTCGAGGTTATTAATTGTTTGGGATGAACATTCAATTTCTTTTCATGTCATTTCTTGATGATTAGTTCCATTGACACAAATATTTTTTTAGGGGACAACAAAATTCAACCAGACACACACTAGGTTTTTTTAGGGGACTTGCTCTGCTGAACAACCAAACACACACTAGCTAGGGGACTCGCTCTGCTGAACAATCCGCTCTTTCATCACTGCAAGAAAGGAAGTCATGAGGCACTCTCTCGTGGTTGAGAAGAGACAAGCATTCTACATGCCTGCAATAGTTTCAACCCACAAGACATGAGGTCCATGTCATTGAAGCTGCAAGCAAGCATTTAACATGCAAACAAGCATTCCACATTGCCTGCAATAGCCCACAAGACATTAGGTACATGTCATTGAAGCTGCAAGCAAGCATTTCACATGCCTGCAATAGTTTCAACCCACAAGACACGAGCTCTCAAGGCCGCCGCCCCCAACATCTATTGCTCAAACAAACCTTGCACACTCAACCAGTATCGCTGGAGTAGTCGCCCGAGATGCCACTGCAGAGATGTGCGTTGCACGTGCATGCTTACTAGTTTAATTCAAATTCTTGATTATGTGTTTATTTCGTATAACTTAAAAATGCATCAATTATGAAATTTAAAGTATTGAAGGTACTGCTAAAGCAATAAATTAACATCGTGTTCTACTGAAAAGCATCATTACATGAATACAAGGTTTATCAAGATAAGAGAACAAAAGAATGCTGAACCTTGAAACTTGGATGAACAACTATCTTTGAAATCTTGTATGAGCAACTATCCTCAAAATAGTTCTATCTGAAACAATCAAAGAAATGCATGGTTGATTGATGATTTGAGAACAAATACATGATAGATGGACAAATGTCATCAGGGTAATTACAAAAGGAGAGAAAAATACGATCTGCCAACAACAGCTAGACGAGCTACAATACGTCATCAATTGATGAATAATGAATAGATCGATGATTCAATGGAGATTTGATGCACAAAGTCAGGACTGTCCTGTAGATCTTCCCTGGCGACCTGATAGCGTAACTACCGTAGTACTTCCCTCGTCCCAAAATTCTTATCTTAGATTTGTCTAGATACGTATGTATCTAACACTAAAACGTGACTAGATACATCCCTCGTACATCAGGGACGATCCAGCGGGCAGATAAGCTGGGCCTATTTCATCCTAACTTGAAACTGTGATTTGGTGGGGGGGGGGGGGGGGGTAGGAATTTGGGGGCCCTGGGCGGTTGCCCACTTTGGCCCCCCTTGTCGACGGCCCTGCCTAGTGGAATCCCTAGGAGCAAGAAATAAAACTCACTACCGATGATCGTCATAGATCGCCACATGGATATTTGATTGGCTCATCTATGTCGTCGCCAACCATTCTAGATTCCACACACAATATGGCACCACTATCTCCATGCAAGCGACGCTAGCTAGTGACATCATATTCGGTGCTAATGAAAATCCCCTTCTCTCGCAAGTCACAACAACATGAGAAGTTCATCAGCAACAATCGTGGCATCAGTAAAAGGAGAAGACCTAATAAAAAAATGAAGGGCGCTACAAGCACCGATGCAGGAAGTAAGCTAGCGACTCGGCGGACATGGTGTCAGCAGCGGTGGACGCTTGCGGTGGCGCCGCGGTCTAGGGCGTGAGTGGCGGCGGTAGCGAGTGGCTCATGGGTTTGTGGGTTTTGTGACACGGGCGGGCTGCGTGCCTAGCATTTCCCAATAATCTGACTTTTATTTTGCCAATCAGATGAAAACCGTGTGAAATAAAAAACCGAAAGGGATGGAAAATAGGTGAAAGGCTCACAAGATGGTGTACGTGGCGATGGTCGGATGAATAGGTCGGAATAAAATTTGACGCAAGATGAAACCTTACGTATTTTTAAGTAGTAGATAGAGAAGCTGCACTACATTGTTTGTTAAAGTTTTCACTTATGGGTACTAGACTGCTTGTCAATGGTAAATGGTATTATTGATGGGTCTTATTTTTCTTGGTAGTGGTGAATCACTAGGAAAGATGTTTTTCATGTAGTGAATTTGGATGGGATTGGGAGCGGGGTGCTCTTTCACTCCAGTACAAACCTACAAAATTTGAACTAAAACATATGCATTTGTGTGCTAAAACATATGTGTGATGTGTACTATTTTTATGGAGCACCTAAATCCCCATCTACTGAATCTCTATCCGGCGGTGGCGAGACGAGGAGAGGCAGTGGAAGGTAGCGGCGGCGGCTAGGGTTCCTCCCCCGAGCCCTCTGTGTTTCCATTTGGCTTTTAGTTTTGTTTTTTCTCGGCTACCACACTTGGGAAACATGCATGCACTTAGGCGTTTTCTTCTGCTTACAATGACGTGCACTTACGTGTGCCCGTTCGAGAGTGAAAACATGCATCCACATTGAGTAATGCTCGTCATGGTATTGCCTATGTCCAGACGTTAGAAATGAATTAGTCAAGCATGGAGTCCTTGACCATGGAGACTAGTATAGGAGCTCACATTAGATTAGATCAATGAGATCAATCACAAAAAATCATATTTAGGCATAAATGTGAAATTATTTCACAACATATCCGCGTGGTGTCTGGTGTGTCTACAACTCCAGAAAAAAATATAGCAAGCTCATTCTGCGATGTCTCCCATTCCTAGTGCGCTCTTCATACTTTTGTGGATTTTCCATCTCTTCCCTCTCGTATTCATCGTTCTCTTCCATCCTACTTTGTTGTTCCGACAGATAGAAGACCGGGAAATTGTTGGATGGACCTAGGAACAAATTTGTCTGCTCACACATACTGTATAAGCGTAAGGGGTAGAAGTTGGTTGGGGGAATTTGTTCACTGATATTTCACGCCAGTCTGGAATAATAAATCGTGTAGTAAAGATTCCGGTGCTTGTTTGATCCCATCACATGTGCACACAATGTGGCATTGAAAATGCTTGCTACCTTTCGGGCAGCTTCGCAGTCATGCACGAGTAAGAACGAGCTCTTGTACTCTAGTATGGAACCCATAAAACTTGGACCAAAACGATTTGTGTGCTAGAGCATATGTGTAATGCGTGCTTTTTTTATAGAGCACATAAATCTTCGGTGTGGATTTTTAAACTTGGGTCTACATGAACTAGATTTAGCACAAAAAGAATGAAAACATAAATTATTTTGATTATCTTTTTGCAACAAACATGGTCTAGTGTTATACTCGCGTATAAAGTTTCGCGACAAAATAACTTATGGGGACTTCTTAGCAAAGCAAATTGCAGCTATGTAAATGTGTATAGGTTCATTCGCAAAAAAAAAAACGTGTATAGGTTATGTAAGTATTAATTTGTTTTATTTCTGTCCAGAATATGCCACGGAACTCTTTTTCTCGTGAAACTTTATACATGAGTATAACAGTAGACCATATTTGTTGCAAAAAGTATCTGACTTTTTTTACTATTTTATTATTTTTTTCTTTTCAGTTCGGACACATATGCACGCATGTTTACGGTTGTATTTTCACATAAATCTTCAGCTACAAAAGATCTTGTTCTAGGGAATCTCCCTTATCTTCTAGAAGGTGGGCCCCATGGCTCAAAACACAAAGCGTCCTGGTGGGACCCTCTACATCTGATCACAACAACTAACATGCAGGGCATGACCATGAAGCAAGCAAAGGACTTGACGCCGTACGTTAGTTGTTGAGGTGGCATTTCCATCCATCCTTAGCCATATAAAACTAGTGCAAACCACTAGAAGGGCTTCCATCCCGCTTTTTATAGATAAAATACCAACATAATACACGGACGAAGGATATATGATGATGAGAAGCAGAACATAGAAAAACAAAAACTGGGTTCCACGGCCATGCCCTCGAGAGGGAAACGGCGCAATCCATTGTTGTTGCCGCGTTCGATGGAATGAACAAAGATTTTCACCTGAAACCGTAATAGGACAGTGAAATTACGACAACGTCATCAAGAGAAGAGCGGTGGCGCCGTCATCATCGGCGTCAACGCAAAGCTTTCGTCTGGTTGCTTTCCCATGCCGCGAAGGAGCAACACAGTCAGCCGGCATGACGAAGCCGAGACCTCTAAAATTAGATCTAGACCCCTTCCCAGCAAAACAGAGAAGGTGCCAAAGTCATCAACCGTCACACCTCTCGTCGTCCACATGATGAAGAAGCACAGCCACCACCGCCACCTTGATACCAGCCGGAGAGCATACCGAGTAGCCCGCCACCCAAGGCCCATCGCCCTGGCATCTCACTCTGAACCTCTCACTGACGTCAAAACACGCAAACGCCACCGACCGGCTCCTCTCCCAATGAATGAAGGATATACCAAATCTTACGCGTAGCAAGACTGATGGGTCTAAGAGTTTAAAAAAATAAAACTGATCGGTCTAACCAATGGAAGTAATGTCGTCTGTGTTAATAGCTTAGTAGTAGAACTTAATAAAAAACTAACTAAATTCAAAAATAACTACTCCCTTCGTTTCAAGTTACTCGCGCAGAAATGGATGTATCTAGAACTAAAATACATCTAGATACATCCATACCTGCGACAAGTAATTCGGAATGAAGGAAGTATGAACAAAGAAATCACATTCTAGGAGTAGGAAGTTGAAAACTGTACTACATCCTTGCTGGATGTAGATCAGATCAGTATTGGCAGGCTAGAGTGATGATGCCGTTCTAGAAGGCAGGGCCCACAGCGACGGCGCCACAGAACCGGCCGATCCAATGTGCGACACCAACGGAAATCCATTCCCGCCTTCCTTCTAGACGACAGTCGACACTCGACAGTGACGTCCCATCCCCAACCTAAGTGAGTGATCGATGTCATGTCCCCACCTCCCCGCCACCTACATCCAAACCTATCCCGAAACGCTGGCATGCATGAGCCCTTCATAATCACAAGCTTCAGCTCCCCTCGCGCTCCAAGTTGAAGCGTTGAACTCCCAGCCCACTCGATCCCCCAACTCGCAACTCGACCCCGACCAAGCCGAACATCTAGCCAATGGCGGGAGCAGTGCCTCTGGCGCCGCCGATGGTGGCCGCGGCGAGGCCGGCGGCGGGCTCGCTCTACGAAGCGCTGCGCGTGGGCCGCGCGGCGACGCAGGTGGAGATCAGGACCGCGTACCGCTCCATGGCCAAGCGCCTCCACCCCGACGTCGCCTCCTGCGGCCGCGGGGGTCCCGAGGCGTTCCTGGAGATCCGGAGGGCGTACGAGACGCTGTCCGACCCGGCCGCCAGGGCGCGCTACGACAGCTCGCTCGGGGTGTTCCGCGGCGGGGGCGCCGGCGGCGTGATGCGGGTGCGGAGGTGGGAGACGGACCAGTGCTGGTGATTCAGGCCATGATCTCCCAACTCCCATGAACGTGGATGAGCTGTGTTGGTGTCCTCGGCGTAGTTAGTGCTGTTTATTGGAAAGATTGTGGTGTGGGCCCAGCCGTCGGTCCCTCTATGCAGCCGGCCCCACTTTTTGGTCCTTTTTTTTGCGGAGCCACTTTTTGGTCCTGGTGGTGTAGCTTTTGTAAATATATATTCAAGCTTGCTACTACTGTTCAGCTGCTTTTCTCTCAATATATTTTGGCTTCAGGTGTTTTAGAATCCCAGACTCGAAATAGACTGTGCGCTGGCTTTCGTTCTATGCCCTGTCTTACAGAAGATTGTTTTCGAAAATCTTGTAAATCTGACGTTAAGAGACCATGCTACGTTTTAACAGGTATAAATCGGTATTTTCTTTCCATTTCAGGCACAGTTCAGAATACAGATTTCCAGTGAAAGAATAACTTCCCGCAGAAAAAATGTGATAGTAACTGATAAGCCTTCGGTGTCAAAAAGAGATGGACGTTCCCTGGGTTGCCAGGCCAGGAAACAAGGATTCCTGATTCCAACACGAGCAAACCCAAAGTACTACACGACCGACATTTTTGCATCCTGACCTACTCCCTTCATCCTGACCTACTCACTTGTCATTAAAATGGATAAAAAGAGATGTATTTAGAATACATTTTTTTTTATTCATTTTGATGAAAAGTATTTTCAAACGAAGGGAGTATTACTTATTTCGTCCCATAATATAAGAGTGTTTCTGACACTAATACGTCTTATGTACTGCTCCATGCGTTTCATAATATAAGAATGTTTTCAACACTAACTAGATTACACTGTCCTGTGTAGATCAGACGTTAGCACGGCCCTTCTTTCTTCCATTGGCCGACACAGAACCAGCGCGCTGAGGACGCATCAAAACTTTCGCATGTTCCAACTCCAACTCTCTCCGAAAAATAAACAAACTGACATCGTCGGTGCCGCGGCAGCTCCATGGTTCACACCAGAACGTTTAAACTGCCATCGTCGGCGCCAGGATTCACACACGACACTGGCACGGTGGCCACAAACATCTCAACGCATGTGCAAGGAATGCAAGTAACGAGCTAAAGCGCTCCACCAAACAAGGTGGTAGGCGCCATAAGTACGGACACGAACATAACCAATTTACAACACCTTCTAGGTAGGGGTATGGTATCACTGCCACATTGCCGGTTCAAGAGCCACTTCTCAAAATTCCCTCTGTACACGGGCTCACAAATAGATCATATGGTGGTTCAAACTTACAGCGGCTACAGAATGCGCCCTATCATCTCACTTGTGGGTCATCATCACCGAGTTGATTACATGCATCATTAGGCGGATGTTGTTCGCTTCCAGTGGGCTGGTTCCTGGTACCGACTGTTGGCGGGCCAAGACGCCATAGACTTGCTCAAATATTGGCCTCACATGCGCTGCAATCATCTGATGGGTTGGTTGGATTGCCATGGCGACCGCTGTCATCCATTGAAGCTTCAGAGGTGTGTCGTTGGCTATGTCGCATGCCAGTTGCTGGAAAAGGGCCAGAAGGACCCCTTGGTTCAGAGGAACGGGGTTCAGTCTACACAGACCTTGCAAATCAACCTGCCAGAAAGGGTATCAGGTATCCACACTTACACATATATGCTAGTTAAAAGGTTGCATAGCCTGATCAAAGTGTTTCTCCGTGGTGTAACGAAAGCATGGGTTCATGAGATGAACTAACTATGAGATGCAAGTTTGTATGTCTCTATACATCTCTTGATTTGCTCAAGAAAATGGGGAACAGGCCAACTACTTAAAAAAATTAAGTGTGGCCAATACCTGAGAGCACAACCAAGATACCATGGAGACGTCACTTCTTTGAAGAGCCATCGTAAACGCCTCATCAAACTTTTGCTCAGATAATAGTCTGGTTAGCTCCTTCATCGGGTCCAGTGGAACATCAGCCTAAAACAGCAATTACAACCAGTAAACCAAATGCTTGATGTTTTCATTATTCAGAAAACACACAAATGAACTGTGGTGGGGTGGGGGGTTAAGACTATATCCCACGTATTCAATCGTACAGAAGGCCAAGGATGGAAACAGTCTGATAGAGCAAATAGGTAGACCACTAGAGTGGAAAATTTAGTATTTAGTACCTCAGGGAGATTGGGTATTGGTCCGTTGATGGGCTGCAAAGCACTAGTATTATGTGATATTGGGTTCCCTGATGCAACTAGTGCCAAAAGCTTGCGCTGACCATCAAGTAACTCTGATGTAAGACCCTGGGTAATTGATGATGCTGAATTGATTGTTTCCTGAAAAAAATCAAATGAGAAAGAAAGTATGAGCATTACTCAGCATATGGGAAAACTGTATAATATATCCAGCTTGTGTCTTCATATTTATGGCCTCTGGCACTGCATGTAATAAGAACAAAATGAAAGACTTGCAAGCCTTACCCTTAAAGTCTGTGCCAATGGACTATGTGCTGCTGCGACCTGCTGCTGGATAGCAGTACCATGCTCAGACATGCCCTTCTGGAATGCACCATCCACTTGCTCAAACATTGTCTTACAAGATTGTTCAAATGCTGGGATAATTGATGACTCAAAGCTTGACCGTAAAGCATCCTGCAGGGCCCAAATTAAGAAGCAATATATCAATGCTGACAAAATGATCATCCATGGTAATAACCCAATCCAGATATGTAGTGAGTTGCTTGGTGACCCAATGGAATCTCATTTTGTATGTACAGTTATAGAAGTTGGGGTTGGATATGCAAGATTTTGTTTGGTTGCCAAAATAGTAAATTACAAGGTGCTTGGCTGACTAAATTAGCATGGTACAGTATTTGGAGTGAATTGATGTGTGCCTACGAGATATGCCCATGCTACATGGCACTATGCGACAAATCTGCTCACAAAATACAATGTTTCATTATCTTATTCTTATACATCACCTACCCATATGATCTTCCTAAAGAACACCTAAAAACAACTCCAACGTGCACAATCCCATGCAAGGATAGGTTCGTTCCAGCAGCCATTCAATTCTAAATATGTAATGCATACGAAACATAATAACTGTGAAAAAACAAATCAAGTTGGCACAAACAAATCATGCTTACAATGTTCCATTTGAAATTAAGAGCTTTGCTGCTAATGATCTACAAGGACTATATACGCGCCAAAGATACATACCTGAAGTGCCTGCTTGGCAGATGTATGGAACTGTGTTTGGATCTGCTTAGCAACAGTAGCTTCAAGTTTCGTACTTATGGACTTATCCAGCTGATTTGCAACCTTTTCCCCAAGAACTTTCTGAAACGGAAAAATTGATGAGAAATATGAGGGAAATCACAATATAGGGAACAACAAGAATAGCCCCAACCTGAAGCGAATCCGAAACAGCAGAAGACAAGGACTTCTCAATGATAGGTGTTGTTGTTCTTGCAATGGTGGGTCCCAACAACGATATTTCTCTCTTTAATGATTTCTCCAGTATAGCAGGAATGTCCTTGTTTACAGAAGTTGTGATTAGAGTAGAAATCTGCTGCATTCGCTCTCTTTCAACCTTTTCATGCCTTGCATTTTCCTCCTGGATACGAGCCCACATGGCATCAACATTAGCCTTTATGGACTTCTCAATATTACGCCCGAGTGATGTCTCGATCCTTTTGCCCTCCTTTGCAATAGGAGCAGACACAATTGCGTTCAGCTGCTTTTGCATGTCAGTATGCATTGCCATAAGCTGCAATGGCACAGGCATTGTCAATATCGTAATGCCTTGTATCAGAACTAAAATTTAAGACTGTCTTTGTGCAAGATAAATTATGTCATGCTTCCATGGCATCAAGTAACAAAAAATACTTTCATATTATGGAACAACATGAACACAAGAATATTTCAGAAATTATAGAAAACTAGGACAGTGCAATCAAGATTAGAGGTTAATATGATGCACAGTCGCTTGCTTGGAAACTAATCCCTCAATTCCAAATTACTTGGAAGTTCTAGCTTTGCCCTAAGTCAAAAATTTTAAAATTTCACCAAGACTACAGAAAAAATATACGAGCATCTACAGCACCAATTAGTTTCATTAAATTTGCCTTAAAATATATTTCATACTCTATATATTTGACTTTGTAAATATTAGCACATTTTTCTATATACTTGGTCAAACTTAATAAAGTTACTTAGGACGAAGCTAGAACTTCAATTAATTTGGAAGGGAGGGAGTAGAATTTTCACCATACAACCAGGATGTTTTACAACATTTTTTTTGCGGGTGATTTACAACATTAACTGTATGCTGCTGTATTCAAGCAACATGCATTGGCATTGTCCAAAGGCATTTTAACAAGCAGTTAGAGAGCAGCAGTCCTCAGAAGTAGATCACCCCATGATCTATTTCCAACTCTAAAGTTCAATATGCGGATCAGGAATGATGCGCAATGCACAATCACAGGTTAGAATCTCAATTTCAGGCTTATTACTTATTCCGGCTCACATGAAAGAACTGGCATTTCCTTTTACGTAATGGTGAGTGACAATTTCATTCTTTTAACTAAACAAAAGCCAAGCTGACACCTAAGTTACAGCTGTTTTAATTACTTCAACCATCAAAACAAAGGGGATGAACTGATAAATCGGCTATAAATTTTGATCAACCACAACTCAATTTATCTAACAAATGTTCATGTTTAACTGGGCTGCAGTCTTAGCACATTTTCTAGCAACTATTTCGATGTAAATCATTTGAAGTCTACCAGCACCGAATAATGTCAGACAAGTTTCAGCACTAAGGGAGAGAAACTTCTATTGAATCACCTGTTGCAATGTTCCTTGAATGGCAGCTACTTGCGGGACAGAATCAATGGCAGGGTTTGTATTGCTTGGATGTTCATGTGATGAATCAGTAGAGTTGAAGGTGCTTGTAAGAGGAGACATCTGCCCAGACACCTGAGGATGCAGAACTTTCTCCTCTTTGGTAGCTGAGGGTAACTGCAAGTTCCTTGACGAAGAGCCATTGATGTTTTCAGTAGCTTCAGCTGTTCTTCTTGGAAGATTTCCATCCCGAGCACCAGAATGTTGTTTCAGAAGTGTGGGGTCTGATCTCTGTGAATCTTCCACACTGTACTTGTCAGTTGTTACCGAGCGTTCACTAATTGTCTCTACAGTTTGCTCTGAAGACATGTTAAGTCTCTCCATTTTCTCTTGAACAATTTGGGTCTCCTTAACATCCTCAAATCCAATATTTTGATCTGCTTTTTTCTCAGCCACAAGTTTTGACTCCATTTCTACATTCTGTGGGCTGCCATTAGCAGTCGATTCAGCAGATGGGAGCACACCTGAAATAATTTCAGATGGGGTAATCAAGTGTGTGGCATTCACTCCGACCTTAAACGTGGGATGAGGATCTGAAACTGTACCATCAACCTGGCCACCTCTTGGCTCTTCATTCCCAAAGCAATCCTTCCTATCAAATGCTCCTTGCCCACTTGTACCATCAGAATCCATCCTTTTCTTTGAATAATCAAAAGATGACTTGTCCCCATCATGATCACCAAGAGATGGGCCTCTTGAAGCTTCTCTTCTCAAGACAGCTTCTGCATAAGATCCAGCATTATCCATGTTTGATGAAGGAGTTGGGGATGAAACATGAGTAGCAGTATCAGCTTCTGTGTACACAGACAATGGGGATGAAATTTTAATACCAACATCAAGAGTGTGAATTAACTGAAGCAATAGGGTGTTAAGTTACTATTGTGTTACCTGTTCCCTGATGATCACTCAGTGGTTTAGTTTCTGTTGATGACTCCACTGATGCCACTTCTAGAGGTCTCTCATATACATGGGAAATAGCCAGATCCCTACCAAGCCCAGCGTTATCAGCTGTAGGAGGCAAACAGAGTAATAACTCCAATCCATACTGCTGGATAGCCATTGTCTGGACACAATAGACTTGTACTACATGTTCACCATCAGGCTGGCTTTCATGTGTTCCCGTCAGACTTAAAATAGGCATTGCAACTGTGAAATCTGCTATATAGTCCAGACGAGTAGAAGCAGGATCTGGACCATACTCAACATGGATAGCATATATAGCGTTCTTTTTGGCATTCGCAAGCAAAATAAGGCTAGCTTGTGGCAACACTGCTACTTGGTTGAAAAATGCTTCCTCAAACCTATTTTCCAGAGAACTCACAAGTTCCAGAGTTTGAGTGCATCTCCAAGTCTCAGATTCACTTGGCAACAACCAACCTTCCTTATCAGAGGAAGCCCAGATTTTTACTTCTCGGTTGAGAGGCCCCTGCGATATTTCACAAAAGTTAACACCATGAAAGAATTATGCTAAATGAAGGCATATGAAAGATTAATTTCCAAGTTTGCAAGAGTGTCCATGCATTGTTTATCATAATGACATACTGATAACAGGAAAACCTATGCAAACTATAATTAGGAAACAGTGATCAATTCTGCACTATTTAACTCCAGTTTTCAGGCACTGCCATGATGTTTAAGCATGGTGAGACTTCAATCAATCCTATATGAACTGGGCAACTGTGTTGTGGTTATTCATTGTTTACAGAATAACATGCTGCTGAGGGTGATTAAAGATGACAGCAAATATAGTTAGAATGTGAAAAGGTAGAAGAATGCATACCGCTGTAACGAGATTTATATGATTTGGTTGCTCTGGTGCTGTAAGGAAAGAAACCGAATAAACAGCTTTACCATCATGCGGTTTCATCACAGATAAAGGCACTGTCCTGCGATCATCCCAGATTTTTACCTGCCAAAATAAACAGTACACATCATAAACTGCATCTACAGATTCAGAGAGTATCTTTTGGTCACATGGTGCCAACAAAAGAACAGGTAGGTTATTCCCAGATCACCCATCACAAAAGAAGAAACTTCTACGAGAATGGCATTTTTGCCCATGTCTAGCAGGATAACAAAAAATTAACTGAACTAAGATCAGCAGTCCTAGCATGCATTAGTTGCATACAGCTCACAGTGGAGCTGGACAGCATATTCAAACATTTTAGACACTATAAATTAAATCGAAACAAATCTGAACTTGAATGTGCAATGGAACTGAAGCTTAAGCGGGATGTTCAGGATCATTTGCTTTGCCAACCATTTATTTCCTGTGCTATTGCCTATCATGAAGTATAGGTTTCCTAACCAATAACAGGATATCTTGTACAAACCGTGCCATCTTTTGATGCTGAAGCCAGACGGGTAGTCATCCATTGAGATAAGGACAGATCTGTGACATCCCCGTCATGTTTACCAACCAAGTGCACACCATCAATGAGCTTATCAAGTGAACATTTAAGAGGCTCTTCTTTACTGAAGTCTCTTCCTCTTCCCACTTTTGTTGTGTCTATTTTTAAGACACAGTTCCCTATTCCAACAAACAGAATTTCCTGCAAGATGAGTGCATAAATCATTAACAGAAAACCAGTCAAGACACCAAAAGCGACAGGTGGTATAGATGAGGCTCTACTTGCTTATGGGAGTGCCAACATATTCTCGGATGGTAAGTTCCAGCATCTCCTACTATCTGGATGGCCATTTCAATCTTTCCTGTGATTTGTGGTTTATTTTCCTCATCGGGTCCCTCGTCAATCTTCCATACATATATACGCCCATCTACGCTTGCACTGTCAAGAAGAAAAACAAAATATTAATTGTGTGTGAAAGAGAAGGATTAGTGATGAAACCAGCTATGGTGTGTAATAACTGGAGGGCACTACACCCTTCTGTCAGGTGAGCACCATCCGATAAAATGATGGCACAGTAGCAAAGGTACCCAACAGAGCTACCCTAAAATTATAAGAAAAGGCATCCAGAAGGTCCCATATATCGATAGAAGTACCTTGCTAAACGATGGACATCTTCTGCAAAGAAAGCCATGTCCGTCACCCTCTGCAGCAAACAAAATAAGGCCACGCTAAATATAATAAAGAATTGTACCTTCATGCGAACTAAAATCAACATTACCTCGTGAAACAAGACAAATACAGAACTAAGAAAAAATTGGCGCTGAAAATCAGATATGTACAGCTCATATTATATAAGTACGATAACCGATGACAAATGGACCCCGTCAGTATGAGAAAGAAGAATTAATTCCAGTGGACTATAAATATGACTAGTCATTAATAACCTGAACCTGGCTTATGCAGCAAGCATATTAGCTATTCCCTTTGGATTTCTGCTGCACGTAGCACCATATTATTTCACTTGACAACATAACCTTCCAATAAATATTCCACCCATATTTAGTTAATAGTTAGTAGTCAAGACCTCAGACTGGAATATGACTGTCATCATATGCAATATAAGAGTCCAGATTTGCTGCCCCCAGTACGTAGGGAACAACACTAGATCCAGCATGAGTTCGTACTTTGAGATTGCATGTTTTGTGTATATACACCATGCAACACTTCACTTTTTCAGGTGAACTAAGGCTGCTCATAGCGGGGAGTAACTTAGACTAGTGTCATGCATATGACACTAGTCTTTGTTACTACCTTCATAGTGCAAAGTAACATACAAGTAGTATCATAGATGATTGCATTTATTACATTATAGACTCATTTTGCTTTGGTTTGCGTTATGTTACAATAACATATTATGTTACTCCAAACACATCTCTCCTCATTAACTAGATGCCACATAAGCAAACTTGTCTTGGAATGCGCTATGTTACTTGCTAAGTTACTCCCACTATGACCAGCCTAATCTGTATCTAGTTTATACCAATCAATTTCCATGCATCCCATCATTGGAAATGAATTTATGATTGAGGCATAGTCTACACCATAGCATCACACCATTTCCTCGCCACACAAATTAATGCTTATAGGGAGCTCATGCATAGAGCAACAAGTCTGCACTAACATCACGGGCTCCAACAAGGCACTTGAGCATATAAACTACTCAACAGCAAAAGGTTATTGGTACGATCAGTCTACAGAAGACATACCTGTGTGTGCCCACGAAGGAGCGAGCGGAGTGCGGTGTTGATGTTGAGCACGCGGATGTTGCCAAGCTTGAGGCCGTACACGATGTACGTTCGGTTTACAGCGATCTGCCGGCCCAGCACCAACCCCGGGTCCGAGGTGTACTTGGTGATGGGCGTCACTTCCAGCTGCGGTGGCTGCGCCTCCCCTGGCAGCCGCGAGTCCACGTCGTGCACGGCCCTGTCCCCCGGTCCCAGCAGCCTGCCCCGGGGCATCTTGCTGCTTGTGCTTGTCATCCTCGCCGGCGGTGCTGACGGCATCCCTGGCAGCGGCGCCACCGGGCCGCCAGAGAACTCCGATGACGTAGGCGGCATGGACACCACGGACTCGAGGTGGGTGGGCGCGGTGTTGCCCAGCAGCTGCATGAGCCGAGCTCCCGGATTGGGGCCGGGGTTGGAGTTAGGGATAGGGTTTCCAGTGGGGTTAGGGTTCGCGAAGGCGGCGACGGGGAGGTGGACGGCGTTGGGATCGGTGGGGTAGTTGAGGTACGGGTTGCGGTGGAAGGGCGGGGTGGCGGGCGGGTAGGAGTAGGGGCCCGGCGGCCCGGTGGCCATCGGCGCGCCGGGCGGGCCGCCCGGGAAGATGCCAGCGGGGGTCGGCACGGTTGTGGGGTGGTTAGGGTTTGGGGGAGGCTTGAAGAGCCTGCTGAGCTCGAAGGGGACGTTGGGGTTGGGATTAGGGTTTCCGGAGGGCGACGCCATGGGAGGCCGCTCGAGGGCGAGGTGGATCTGTAGTTGCAGTGGGGTTGAGATGAGTTAGGGGATGGAGGAGGAAGACGTAGAGGAGGGAGGAGGCAGAGGAGGAAGACAGAGGATGCTCCCCTGGTTTTTGCGGTTTGAGGATTTTGGGAGCAACGGCAGCTGTCACTGCCACCTCTTATGACTAAAGCTTGTACGTGCAATGCACGTCTCAGTTAATATATGTACTTACTCGAACACTATGAATACTTTAAAATTTAAATTATTCATGGAACAATATAGCTAATCGATTCAAGTAGAGGGGAACATTTATAGTTACCAATCATATACCTACACATTTTTTTCTTGGGCGACTTATTCAAAAAATCCATAATCAGTGAAAATCTGCAAACTTGCTATGTAGAGTATTGGATCGGCAGCGAATGGTGGCATATCACATGTATGGTTCTGACCATCCACTTGAGCTTGTTTTGTAGATAACCCCTCTCAAAATTATAGGCAAATTGTTGGCTATGTCTTGGGACTGTCCGTTTTCGTTTCTACTCTATAGGAGCTGTTGAAGGGAGACAACGCAGTCGAAGGGGGGCGCCGCAGGAAGCTGGTGCGGCCAGCACCAATGCTGCATGGAGCTAAGTCGCCCCATCTTGTAACGTCACGGGAAGATGCCATAGAGGAGTTGGGCGAGCAGGTCGCCGACGCGAGCTAACGGCGCTGCTGCCCCGACGCGACAATTGTGGCTCTGCCCCCGCAGAAGGATCCGCTTTACCCTAGATGATTGTTTCGTAACCTTCATGTGTCAATATCTCAACACGTTATAGCTGCACTGAATTTTCTACTGTAGTTCTTTCGAGCTGGTGCAAGCTTCTAAGCTTGGAGATCTCCTGAATTTGTATGCACCAAGCTATTTTGATTTATTAAAAGTGACAATCAAAATGCATTTTGGTGGAGTCTTTTCACAGCTTCCGTTTGGAGCGAAACATAAAGATAGAGAGAAGCTAAATCTTTCATCTTGCAAAGAGAGGATTCAGACAAATTAAACTACCTTTATTTTGATAAAGTAAACTTTGACAGTGTAATGAAGTTCTTTCATGTTGAAAATTTAACAATGCCTGTGTCTCTCCCGAGAGAATGTTGAAGCTCTAGACAACATTACAAGTGTTAAGTTTCAACTAATAATAATCAAAAGGAACAAGTTGGAAGCTCAAGAAATTCACATATGTTTATAATTAATTGCATTTGACTTGAATTGATAAATCACATATAGAATTCAAAATGATAATACATGAATTTCCTCGTCTTCTTCCATAGAAAAATAACTATGGGATCCTAAATTTACAGTCCAGATGCCTTTTATGTCTTCTAAGAAAAAACTAAACAACCGAAAATCAACATTTCAAAATAAAATATCCATTCTAAATAATCTATCAGTGGCATCAGCTACATAATGTGCTGTGAATTATACTTACATGAAAAAATGTGTGACATATTTAAATAAATTATTTTTTTAAAGCTATATGAACCCAACTAAAAGAACACGATAACTGGTGTAGCATGAATCTTTGTTTAGTCCCATACAAGACTATTTTTCAAAGGCTTTGGTAAGAATGCTTGATATTTCCCTTTGTAAGAAGAAGAAACTTGCAACTTCATGCGTCCAGCACACATATGAAATACACCCCTGAGCCAGTTCAAAAACAAGACTACTGTGTAGTCTGAGAAAATATTTTTCAAAATAGTCGCTTACAAAATCATCATCTAATGTTGACAAGAAGCATCTGCAGCAGCCATCTCAATCCCTTGTATTTATCTATTTAGAAGGACAAGGGCAGCAATAGATTGGATCATGGGTTTTGCAAAGCTGAAATTTCAGCAAATCTTTGCATTTTTCGTGTTTCAGAGAGAAGAATAATAAATGATATGTAGGTTAAAGGAAGAAATTGTATTGTAGGTGACCAAAAAACAACATTCTTTTGCTCTGTACTAAGAAAATACTAATCAAGCAAACAATGGTAGAATTTATCATCAAGTCTTTAATTGGATCGATCCACTATCCATAAGCAAGACATACCCAAGTATGGAGTGAAAACCAGTGAGAAAAATGTGAGTGCAAGCATTAGCCATAGGCCTCCTTGTTCTTGCTTTTGCACCTTTGCAAATTCAACACCACAATCACAACACTCTATATTCAGTATGAATAAGTGTAATTTTGAAACAACAAGAGCAAATTTTACCGGCTATAAATTGCTTCCATCATGTGACCATGTAGCCTCGCACGAGCATGATATATGTCACTTGAACAGCTGGAACCGAAGGGGGGAAATATTTGAAATCAGAACCCCAAGGACGGCAAGAACCAACATTTGATAGGAAGACAACCCATTTTTACCCCACAAGGTATGTGAAGAAAAACATACTTCTCCATGTTGGATTTGTGCTGCGCTATGGCCGCGCTGGCGAACACCAAAGAAAAATGAAGTTATACCTTGCCTTTCTGAGAGAGTTTGTGAAGACCTGTAAGAGATGACACCTAATGCTATAATTTAGAAACAAACCGGTATAAGGCACTACATGCTGACATTCTGTCGAAGAGGCAGTGTTGACCATCATACTACTTGCTTTCTGAACTACTGAAAATTTAAGCAAAAGTATAAAGGAACCAAAGAGGCAATCGGATTTCCCTAGATTGGTTCATCCACGAATGTAATATTATGTGCTATAAAAACAGAAAAATAGAAATGGCTGTCTTTTCATTCCTACAGAAATGGTACTAAAATTATCGGGCTTGTTGTCAACACCAGATAAAATCCATGTGCTACATGTTCCCGTTACCTGGCTTATTGTCAACACCAGACTAAAACTGTACAAAGACGTATGCTTATAGGTGTAGTTTCTCAGAAGAATGGCTCATCACGTAAAAGCGGAATAATTTATACAGTTGTACATATGAGTACATTGCATTGACTATACTTTATTCTGTCACATCACATTCTTTTTTAGGAACAGATAAGAACAAACTTGCTTGCTTACATCAGACCTGCAGCTTCCTTGGCGGCAAACAGTAAATTGTTTCAACCTTCAGTGTACAACAACCAACAGTCACACTCTTGAATCCAGGAAAGCTAGGTGAGTAAGTAGGTGATTAAGAAACATAAAGTACAAAAGAAATACATTCAGTTTTTCTGTTGCACGAGAAAAAAAAGAAAAAACAGAGAAGCAATATAGCTATTCTCGCGTTGCTGATCTGAAAAGATAGAACCCACATTTCTTCAGTGTTTAACATGGAGACGACAAACATGTGAATTAGCCGTTTTTCACATCTAATCCATGTTGCCCATTCAAAAATTTAGGATTGAATAAATGATGTATACAACTACCACTGGACTGAGAAGGCAAGTATTATAGATTTTTTTGTGCAGGCAAATGTTCAAGAGCTCGGAAGATAGAACAATGTTAGCACTCAAAAGCCCAGAGATATGAAATATTAGAACATAAGCATTCAAAGAAAGTGGCTCACCTGGCATAAAATTCACAAACATCTGCTATGAAGCCTGCATATTGTACCTACTTCCTGTGTAGAAGAAATAGAACAGTTTGATATGAGGGAAACTTTCTATGAAAATATTCACATGATATGTTTACAAAAATCACGTGGCCACAATAAATCTCAGCTTTCTTACATTACCAAGAATAGTGTTAAATCAATGCTTCAGTAGTAATTCACTCAAAAATAACATATATAGAAATAACATGAGGGAGAGGAGTTTATCCTTCACTACGTCATATAGATCACCTTGATTCACCTCACCTGCAACCTGCTTGGATTTCATATCAAACACCCTTGTCAACATGACACATAAAAGATCTTCAGAAACAACATGAGAGAGAAAGAGAGAGAGAGAGAGAGAGAGAGGTGGTTAAGTTAGCAAATGGTAATAAGAAGGGTAAATCATGAACCAAAAATCAATGTAGAAAAAAAACTGCAGCAACACCAATCGTTTAGTCAACTTTGTATCCAATTAGGAGCCATATTAAACAATAGAATAAACAAAAAAGGAACTCAGGAATCCTATTTACCTCCGTATTGGGAGAGTTGAGGATGAAGCATGAGGGGGAGACCCTGTGATGGCAAGTGGCGGGGCAGCGAGGAGGCAAAACGGGGCAGAGGGATCGTCACGTCGACGCAGCTCTCGCCGCGGCCGTCGCGAAGACGCTCACCGACAGCCATCGGGTAGGCTAGCGAGACGATGAGCGCGTGAGGGAGGATGTCTTCCGGGTCGTTCTGCATCCCCTGCCGGCTGCTTTCTGCCGCCCCTCCCAAAGAATCCTCGGCCGTCAGTGCCTTTGGGAGGAGGCCATCGGGGGACGGCGACAGAGTGGAGCAGCGGGCGGAGGATCAGCGGCGACGAAGGCTGAGTTGTGCGGGGGCAGTGGCGGAGGCCAAGCGGAGCGGGCGGTGGTGGGCTATTGGTCCGGCGGGGGAGTGGAGGAGCGTGCGTGCGGGGGTTGGTTGACTGGGGACGTGCGTAGGCGAGCGGGCGATTTTTTGGGATCGATCGCGGCAGGCATGAGAGGAAAGGCTTACGAACCATGTGGTGGGGATTGTGTGATTATAGTGGTAGTAGATTAACCTAATGGCATGGTGGGTAATTAAAGCATAAAACATGTTTAGTAGGCTGGAGAGATGTAGACCATCGGATTGCAGGTTTTGATGGATAGGATGATTTGGTTCTCCGCCCTCTCATGTTTTTATAGGGGTAGTAGATGATCAGTCTAAGTTGAAGTTTAAAGGAATGTACGTTTAAGTTTGTTTACGATAAGATTAAACAAGTGTAAGTTTCTGAAAGAATAGCGAAAAAGAGACAAATGTGTTCTTAAACATTGATTAAGACAGCGAATTGAGCGCTCGGATGATTAGTTTTTCTGTGGTTGAGGAACCAGTCCATTAGGATTCAAGTCCTGGACTTAGCATTGTTGCTTGTATTTTCTTGGATTTAGGAGTTGTTTGACAATCCACCGGCTCCGTGAAATCACAGAATCTGTGAAGCAGCTATTTCCCTGCTCCATGATTTTCAACTACAACTTCGCCGGCTCTCCAAAATCACAGAATATGTGGAGCAATTGTTTCCTCGCTCCACGATTTTCAACTACAACTCCGCCTGCAGCTGTTTCCCCGCTCCATGATTTTCAACTACAACTCGCGTACTCCGGAAGCTGGGTCGTGGAGTGGAGGGACTCCGAATAGGCCTTTAGTTTAGGATTTTCGATGATGTTTATGCGGTGGGAGGAGATGTTTCGTCAACTACGAAGGTGCCTGTGATGGCTTCATCAATCTCAAAATGTTGTGTTGGCTCAGTATCTCGGAGGTGCTCATAGGGGTAGAACGTGTGTGCCTGTGTTTGTAGGGATGAATGTATGTGCATGTATATGGTCATTTGCATTTAAAAAGGTTAATTAAAACATAAGAATGGCTATTTTGACCTTGCCACGAGGTTAGTATAGCTTTTATAAAGATTTATCTCACAACAAATAATAACGTGCTCTTAGATATGTCACAAAGAAAATTATTGGTATACAACCCAAACATCATTTTTTGCATGCAATTTTACATTATTGAAACGATGTTAAGTATGTTATAAATGATATAGTTTGTCGTGCATGCTACATGTAGAAGAAACCACGTTGACATGGAAAATGTATCACCATATATCACAAAAAGATATTTTTGTTTGTCATACAAATGATACAGTTGTTATGCTTGCCACAAATAGAGGAAAACACGCATGACGACAAATATAAGGTATAACTTTAGGCATGTTCTGTGTTTATGTATGAAGGGCACCACTCCCCAATTTGTTGTGATTCTTCTTGCCTTTGTATTGTGGCACGCGGTCCCTCCATGCCTCCCCACCCTTCCTCCCTTCGCATTTCCTTATTGCTACCCCTCTTATTAATGTGCATAACCCCTACATTCATGAATTGCTTTCCATGACTATCAGCCGCACCTGTCCACAACTACCCTCCATATTGTGTAGCTATTTGACCAACCCGCTTGACTGTAGTGTCTGAGCATTTTCCTTACCAAGTAGCACCATCCTATCTATTTCTATTTGAGTCAAGACTCTCTCCTAAATATCCAAAGCCTACCACCCTGTGCATTTTCCCTTGAGCATGGGAACTCGATGGTACTATAATATATTAGTCTTTGTTTGTATTTCATCCCTTGTTTCAAGTTCCCACCCTGGCCTCATCTGTATTCTTTGTTTCTGTTATATATCATAATATATCGCACACATGAAACCACGAACATATTGCTTCGTTTTGTTACTAAGTTCTCGGCAAACAATGCATCAACGGGTGAGAATTCTGTAGTCAGGTTGTTGGCAAAGCAAGTTTGGCGTCTCATGGAGCTCCCGTAAGGTTTTAGTTCCGGACTTTTAAAAGCTAAATATTCCCTCAGAGCCACTTGTTGGTATTGCTTTCCCCTGTAATGCTCCGACTAGTATGAATGGGCCATTGAGCAATTTTGAGAGATCTCCAATCATATCAAGCAAGTACCAGCATGTTTCTTATACAGCTCATAAGTCAAAAGTGCTATTAATTAACCATGCACTACATACTAGATTAGCCTGTTGCATTTCCACTTCAATTGCATGCGAGGAAATGTATTCCTGATTGTGTATTGCCGAAAAAATAGCATTGTAATTAGAAAACGATGCTCAGGTGGGCCAAACATAGCCTAAATGAGGACAGTTACCCGGGTATATATATGTGTTGAGTGCTTTAATATGTTTGAAACAACACTTCATGCAACACGGCCGACATGTGTATTTTTCTCTATAAAAAAACTATGTAAATATTTTGTAGATGTGCATTGTTGCGTATTGCGGACGTAACAATGAGCAAAAGGTATTTATGATATTAAAATCATTAAAAAAACTTGACCCACTTGAATAAAACTCGACCCAAAAATCATTAACATAAGTTCATATGATGTATCTTATTACTGCAAACAAAATTGACAAAATGATATTTTAAAACATTGCAAATCCACATATGATCCACCAATACACATTTTCACATGTACATCAAACTTAGTGTCTTTCTTTGCACCTTGTACACCCGGGGCCTAGCCAGGCCCCAAGCTAGCTTGGGGCAAGGACGTTGAACTCCTTCGTTAGCTCTAGCACAACACCTACTGTAGCACTGGTTGTTAGCCTAGCGCGTGAGTTAGCCCTGGCTACGCCACTACGTACACATCACTCTATTCACCTTTTATATGCTTTCCACCCTAAAACAGGGACAAGGAAGAAGAAAAACAAGAGGTAACATAACCTTTCAGTTCTTTAGACAAAACATAAAACAAACTGAAAATGTCGGACGCTACAGGCCTGTTTTGTTTACGGCCTAAGATTGTCACGCCTAACCTTAGTCGTGCAACAACATCTTAGGCATGTGTTTGATTCATTGCCACATTTGTGAATTGCCACACTTTTCTAGCAACATGGTTCATATGTCATAGGCTCAATTTTTTGCCAAATCTTGCCACACTTATGGTAGCCATTTTGTTAGCCACACCTTTTATGACAGCCACACTTTGCCTAAACTTAGTTATGACAAAGTTAATCAAGAACCAAACATGCCTTAAAATGTACTGTACCCGGGAGGCTGAAGTTCCTCGGATACAACTAAACTACAAACATAAGAGCATCTCCACTAGCCCCCCCCCCAAGAAGCCTCCCCAAGGCACTTTTTCACCGCCAGCGAGTAAAAAAGCCCCCAGTCGCACCCCCATCCCCTTTAATTTTCGCCTGTTTCGACCAGAAACTGAGCCGGCAGCCCCAAGGCAAACCCAGGAAGTTGGGGGGCACCTGGGGGGCTTAATCTCGCCGTTTGCAGGCGCTGGCCCACCTGCCAGCGTCTCTCTGCTCTCTCCTCCCTTTTTCTTGCTCGCAGCCTCAGCCTCGCCGCCGTGCTCGCCCTGTTTCTTGCTCCTCCCCTCACCTTTTTTTGGTCGACTACACGGAGCCATGGCCGCCGAGCTCGCGTAGGAGGAGGCGGGGGTCGCGGCAGTCGACAAGGATGACGCCGCAGGCGGGCGACATGGGAAGCCGAGGCCGAGCGCGACGCCCGTGGTGGGGACAAACGGCAGCAGCGCGGACCAGCCATGGTTGCGGAAGAAGCCGAAGTGGCGGGGCGGGGAGGCCGGGCACGCGGGACACG
Organism: Triticum urartu; assembly: GCF_056163025.1. Lineage (NCBI taxonomy): Eukaryota > Viridiplantae > Streptophyta > Magnoliopsida > Poales > Poaceae > Triticum > Triticum urartu. Next base: position 208,780,011 of record NC_141879.1, on the reverse strand, counting down.
ATGCAGCGCCAGCAGCGGCACACTGCCGCGCACCGTCAGCCGCCTGAAGACCTCCAGTAGCATGTCGTGGGGTAGCGCGGACTGCAGGGCCACCCCAACGTGATCGGCTCCCTGGGAGTGAGTTCGGAAGTGCGGAAGCTCAGGTACGTGCAACTCGGGTAGCTCGTGCCCAGTGCGGCAGACTTCCACCGGACCGACGACGGTGAGCTGTGCTGGTGTTGTCGTTTTGGCGTGTGCATGCCGAGGCTTTGAGCATGCGCGACGCGGATGGCGGACCCTGCGGCGGCGGCGGCGCCCATGACCATCGACTTCCTCCGGGCGCACTTGCTCTCCGAGCGCTCCGTCCCCCGCGCATCCAAGGAGCATGCCGACCAGCTCGTCGCCAAGGTACGTATGCTGCGCGCGCATGGCCTCATCACCTCCCGCTCCTCCGCCAGCATCTACCTCATCTTCGAGTATATGGAGCACGACCTCGCCGGACTCGCCTCCTGAAAGTGCTAGTGATCGACTAGAGGGAGGTGAATAGGCGATTTTTGTGAAAGTCTTCAAAGCATGGAAGTTTCGAAGACAAACGATAGAAATAAACCTATTACCATGTAGCGGAAGGTAGACTACACTAAGCAGGCCATAGTCAAGTATTCAATGAAATGAAAGCACAAAGACTAATAGCAGCTAGGCAGTATAGATCAGGATGGAAGATAGTATGAAGCCAATCAGAACAAGCAGTCACGCAGTGAAGACAAATAGATAATGCAAACAGGCAATGACTTCACAAGGACCAATCTGCAAATAAAGAGATGGGAAATATAGAACCGGTGGCTCGTTGAAGACAATGATTTGTTGGACCAGTTCCATTTGCTGTGACAATTGTACGTCTGGTTAGGGAGGCTGAGATTCAACTCAGAAGACCGCGTCTTCACCTTATTCCCCTTAAGCTAAGGACACCCAGTCCTCGCCCCATCACTCTGGTAAGTCTTCAAGGTAGACTTCTAAACCTTCACAGACTTCGTTCACCGGCGATCCACAATGACTCTTGGATGCTCAGAACGCGACGCCTAACCGGCTGGAGGATTCACAATCCTCAAGTGTAATAAGTCTTCTGATCACACAGATAGGAAGACTTCAGTGATGCCTAACACTCTTTGGCTCTGGGTGTTTAGGGCTTTGTCCTCGCAAGGAATTCTCTCTCAAAAGCTTCGAGGTGAGTTGCTCTCAAACGACAGAAGCCGTACACTAACTCTGAGCAACCAACCAATTTATGGTGTAGGGGGTGGGCTATTTATAGCCACTAGGCAACCCGACCTGATTTGTCCGAAATGACCCTGGGTCACTAAGGAACTGACACGTGTTTCAACGGTCAAATTTCAAACACACACGGCAACTTTACTTGAGCTACAAGCAAAGCTGACTTATTCAGCTCTGGATAAGATTTGCTCTCATTGTCTTCGCACGAAGACATAGGATTTTGGTTAAGCATCAGTTCAGTCATTCTGACTGGTTCACTTGGACCCCACTTAACAGTACGGTGGTTACTATGACTCAACAAAGAAGAAAACGAAACAACGAAACAACTAAGTCTTATCGCTCCATAGTCTTCACAAAATGTCTTCTCTTGTCATAGTCTTCAATGTGAATACCTTCACATACCACCTTTGTCTTCAATGTCTTCATACATTTTTAGGGGTCATCTCCGGTAGGTAAACCGAATCAATGAGGGACTTCTACCCGTGTTATCCTGCAATTCTCACAAACACATTAGTTCTTCAACCAGGTTTGTCGTCAATACTCCAAAACCAACTAGGGGTGTGTTGGGGAACGTAGTAATTTCAAAAAAATTCCTACGCACACGCAAGATCATGGTGATGCATAGCAACGAGAGGGGAGAGTGTGATCTACGTACCCTTGTAGATCAACAACGGAAGCGTTAGCACAACGTGGTTGATGTAGTCGTACGTCTTCACGGCCCAACCGATCAAGCACCGAAACTACGGCACCTCCGAGTTCTAGCACCCGTTCAGCTCGATGACGATCCCCGGACTCCGATCCAGCAAAGTGTCGGGGAAGAGTTCCGTCAGCACAATGATGTGGTGACGATCTTGATGTACTACCATCGCAGGGCTTAGCCTAAGCACTGCTACAAATATTATCGAGGTCTATGGTGGAAGGGGGCACCGCACACGGCTAAGAATATGATCACGTGGATCAACTTGTGTGTCTAGGGGTGCCCCCTGCCCCCGTATATAAAGGATCAAAGGGGGGGTGCGGCCGGCCAGGAGAAGGCGCGCCAGGAGGAGTCCTACTCCCTCCGGGAGTAGGATTCCCCCCCTTTCCTAGTTGGAATAGGATTCGGGAAGGGGGAAAGAGGAGAGAGAGAAGGAAGGGGGGGGGGGGGCGCCGGCCCCCTCTCCTTGTCCTATTCGGACTAGGGGGGAGGGGCGCGCGGCCCAGCCCTGGCCACCTCTCCTCTCTTCCACTAAAGCCCACTAAGGCCCATATACCTCCCGGGGGGTTCCAGTAACCTCCCGGTACTCCGGTAAAATCCCGATTTCACCCGGAACACTTCCGATATCCAAATATAGGCTTCCAATATATCAATCTTTATGTCTCGACCATTTCGAGACTCCTCGTCATGTCCGTGATCACATCCGGGACTCCAAACAAACTTCGGTTCATCAAAATGCATAAACTCATAATATAACTGTCATCAAAACCTTAAGCGTGCGGACCCTACGGGTTCGAGAACAATGTAGACATGACCGAGACACGTCTCCGGTCAATAACCAATAGCGGAACCTGGATGCTCATATTGGCTCCTACATATTTTACGAAGATCTTTTATCGGTCAGACCGCATAACAACATACGTTGTTCCCTTTGTCATCGGTATGTTACTTGCCCGAGATTCGATCGTCGGTATCTCAATACCTAGTTCAATCTCGTTACCAGCAAGTCTCTTTACTCGTTCCGTAATACATCATCTCACAACTAACTCATTAGTTGCAATGCTTGCAAGGCTTATGTGATGTGCATTACCGAGAGGGCCCAGAGATACCTCTTCGACAATCGGAGTGACAAATCCTAATCTCGAAATACGCCAACCCAACATGTACCTTTGGAGACACTTGTAGATCACCTTTATAATCACCCATTTACGTTGTGACGTTTGGTAGCACACAAAGTGTTCCTCCGGCAAATGGGAGTTGCATAATCTCATAGTCATAGGAACATGTATAAGTCATGAAGAAAGCAATAGCAACATACTAAATGATCGGGTGCTAAGCTAATGGAATGGGTCATGTCAATCAGATCATTCACCTAATGATGTGATCCCGTTAATCAAATAACAACTCTTTGTCCATGGTTAGGAAACATAACCATCTTTGATTAACGAGCTAGTCAAGTAGAGGCATACTAGTGACACTCTGTTTGTCTATGTATTCACACATGTATTACGTTTCCGGTTAATACAATTCTAGTATGAATAATAAACATTTATCATGATATAAGGAAATAAATAATAACTTTATTATTGCCTATAGGGCATATTTCCTTCAGGGTGGCACTAGATGCACTTACAATCTCCCCCTTCTTGGTGATTGATGACAAACTAGTTGAAGTTTTCAACAGGGAATAAAAATGTGAAATTGTAAAGGATAGGGTATTGTCTTCATAAGTGGCAAAGGCTCCCCCTGAAGATGTGCATATAAGTATTTTGCTTTTGAATGCAAATGCACATGGCAGGTTGTACTTGCGGAGCTCCTCTTATACTTATGAAGATAGTTCATCATGCATGAAATGATATAATGAAGATAATGACATGCATAATGAAAAATGGACGTCTGCAAAATGACTTCGTGCAGAATTTATCGTCACACATGCGGAATTTATCATCGCATCACATAGTGTCGAAAAAGGTAGCAGACGACCATCAAGTTTAAGTGTTACAACTCAAAAATGAACCAAATGAATCAAAAGCGAGAGTTGTAAGCACTTGGCAAATGTAGCAAAAGTAAAGCAACCACCCATATGGACCCGCTTGAAGACTATCAACTCATATGCTTCTCCCCCTTTTGTCAGTAATGACCAAAAAGGTTTGAAGACATAGAGCTTCTACTCGTTCCCATGAGGTGCAGGTGAAGCAGGAGGGTCGTCGTTGAGGTCTGGTGGTGCAGAAGAACTTGGTGCAGTGTCGACACACACTGAAGTTGGAGGAGGTGAAGTGGCATCATCTTGGTCATCGATGACTCTGGCATTCACCGTCGTAGCTGAGGACGAATAGTTAGAGTCTTCAAGTGAGGGAGTCCGACGCAAGTGAGCATTCCATGGAGGAGTTCAGTCAAACTTGAACCTTTCTGTGAAGCCATCGTCTTGCAGATCAGCTTCAGCACTAAGCAATGTCAAACTCTTCCAAGACCTCCAACAGGTTTCATGTGTAATAAAGGCATTTTTGGTGGCAAGATTGCGAATGCGATTGACGTCCACCAAGAGGCTTTGCATCTGACGCTTAAGCCAGTTATGATGCTTATCATGTTTTTGATGTAGCGCGATGAGAAGCTCTTGGTCATTGAGAACATGAGATCGCTTCTGAGGCCTTTGGGCAATGGTGCTTCCAGTGGCGTCAATTTGAGCGCGAGGGGCACATGTGTTACCAGCCAAGGGGTAAACACGAGAGACTGCTTGAACTCCTTCAATGGGCTGGGTGAAGCTTTGACGATCAACATTGTGAAGATAAATCGGATCCTTAGCAGGCTCTAGGTAAATAGCTTCAACAGACAGATCAACCTCTGGCGAGAATACAAGATGATTGCGCGCAGACGGCTGATAGTTGAAGGCAGAGTGCAGCTTGATAAGACGCATTACCCATGGAGCATAGAACTTCAAACCAAAAATGTCGGAGCCAGATGCAGCCAATTGTCTAATGAAGAAGTCTTGAGCATTGAAGCTGATGCCATTGAAGATATATAAAACCAAAGCCTTCATTGCTCCTTCAAGCTTCGCTGCAGATGAATGTCCTTTGATAGGCCATAGAGTTTTTCTGATGATATGGTAAATGGTGCGAGGCAGATACTCTAGGTCTTCAACAAAGAATTCAGATGGGTAGTCAGCGTCGTGAGGCAAAGGCTTCATCATGCTCAACATTTGGCTCATGTTGAGTTCTGGCTTCTGAAAAATGCTCTCCAAAGCATTCTGGTGTTGTTGACAACCTGGTTCATAGTATTCACCAGGAGTGGGCAGAGCTGTGAGCTCAATGATATCAAGAGCTTTGGCTTCATGATGGACATTGCCTGTCATCCACTCAAGGACCCAAGTCTTTGGATCCCTGTTGTAGCCTCGAATGTGAAGAGTTGCATAAAACTGTAATATAAGCTCTTCATTCCAGTGTTCCTTGTCTGTGAAAAATTGCAGGAGTCCAGCGTCTCTGAAGCAATCCAATGCTTCTTCTAGACAGGGTAGGCCAGCTATAGCTTTAGTGTCGAGACGCATATGTGGAAATATGCATCCTTGATTGTATAAGACGCATGAATAGTAGCTGCGCTGCTGATAGCTCCAGAACGATCCGATGAAATGCGAGGTTTGGAGTAAGGGTTCTTGGCGCTGTTGAAGAAGGTGTTATGTGCCACGAAGCCATTTACACTGAAGACCCCAGGTGAGGTTGCAGTGCCTGGGAATCTTGGAAGTCTTGGCTTGGACTTCTGGACTTGAGGCCTATGCTCGACATGATAGTCAAATTGTGGACCCGCAGCAGGTGGAGGAACCAGAATGGGCCATCGGACCATAACAGGCTGACCATGATCAAATGCCAGCTCAACAGTATGAGGTCTTGGAGGGGGTACAGGAGCATTGGCATTTTCGTTGACATGGGCTGCAAGTGGCACAATAGCTTTAGGAGGAATGATTACGTCTGGTGCTGCATTGGCTTCAGGGGCCACATTGGTTTTAGGTGCTTCATTATCGGCTTCGGGCATGACGACATCAGTGTCGTCAGCAGTGTTGTTGGTGGTGGTGACGTTAGCTTCAGGCGCCACATTAGCTTCAACCATGACAACGTCATTGGCTTCAGTGTTGATGTTGGTGGCTGCCTCAGTATTGGTAACCTCCACTTCAGGAGCTGGAGGGTCGGACACGTTCTCCTCGAGAACAGCTTCAGGAATGGTTGGTGGTGTAGCAACTCTTTCTTCATCACGTGGTGCTTCTTCTTCATCGGCTGATGCAGCCGGAATATCTTTAGCCGTTTTGGCTTCAGACTCAGAGGCATTCACAGTTGGAGTGGCTTCTGGAAACACTTGACGTGCAACAGATTGGTGGGGCACTTCTCCTTGTGGAATGCTCAGAAGAGTGATTTGTGGTTGGGCAGAACTTGGGGTGTCTTGTTGTTGTGGGTGATCAGCCCACGATGCATCCTGAGCAGTTGGCGTCAGAGAATGACCAATTCTGATGAGCTCGATGTGCGTGAGCACAGGCGATGATACCAAATTGTGCTCGATCTGAGGAAGGACTTCATCATCTTCAACATTGTCATGAGGAACAATGTCTTCAGCTGCGGTGGGGTCAACAGTTGGATTGTCTTCAGCTTCAGGAGCCTCTGTGGAAGCAGGCTCATGAACTATCAACTGGCGCTCTCGATGTTCAGACACAGCACGAGCAACAGAAATTGGCTCGACAAGAAGGGGCTCTGTGGGAGCAGCCCGGTCTCTCTTCTTTGTTTTCCTTTTCTTGGTTGGGGGAGCATCATCAGTGGTGGCTTTGGTCTTGCGCTGTCTGGCTTCGGCTTCAGCTGCTCTAGTTTTCTTAAATTCTGAAGCCACTGTGGGGACCTTAGGCTTCGAGCCTGTCATACTGGCTGGAAAGACAATGCGAGGTTCTTCCTGCCTTGATGCTTCTAGTTCTGCCACAACTGGCTTCTTCTTCTTCTTCTTGGCAGCCATTCTGGGGTCGATGCCTGGTCGCCCCAAGGCCTTGCGCTTTTCAGCTTCATTGTAGCCTTGAACACATTTGGCAGCAAGATTCTTCATGCGCTCACGAGAACCTTTTGCTTATTCTCGTTTCTTGTGGAATGCCTCCTTGAGCTCATGCATCATGACCTTGAAGTTTTGAATGTCTTCAACATTGAGCTTGGCCATGTGCTTCTTGAATTGAGCCTTTTCATAATCGATCTTATGCTTCAGCTCAACAATTTTCTGAGCTAGAGCCAGCTCAGGAGCGCGGTGGCCAGGCGGTTAGTCCGGTTATTTTTCTTAGCCGGTACTACCGCCCGCCTGTCCAGTTGTACCGCTTGGTAGGGTTCTGCAGATACACCGCGAGTCCCGGTTGTACCGCTGCAGTGCAAAAAATGCAGTAACGGTTGGAATTGTGGGTGACTATATAAGGGAGCTTCTCCCACCTACCACTTTCACCTTTGACCTCTCTCACTCCACCATTGATGCACTTCAAGCTCTCTTGCCCGATCTCTCTCTCTCTAGCCACTCAAACTTGTTGATTTGCTAGGGATTGAAGGAGGAGACCTAGATCTACACTTCCACCAAAGGATATTTGCTTCCCCCATACTTTCTTGTGTGGATTTTGTTACTCTTGGGTGTTTGAGCACCCTAGACGGTTGAGGTCACCTCGGAGCCATATTCCATTGTGGTGAAGCTTCGTGGTTTTGTTGGGAGCCTCCAATTAAGTTGTGGAGAGAGCCCCAACCTTGTTTGTAAAGGTTCGGTCGCCGCCTTCAAGGGCACCAATAGTGGAATCACGGCATCTCGCATTGTGTGAGGGCGCTAGGAGAATACGGTGGCCCTAGTGGCTTCTTGGGGAGCATTGTGCCTCCACACCGCTCCAACGGAGACGTACTTCCTCTCAAAGGGAAGGAACTTCGGCAACACATCCTCGTCTCCACCGTCTCCACTCTTGGTTATCTCGTGCCTTTATTTGAGCAAGCTTACTTGTTTCATATCTCTTGCTTGCTTGTGTTCCTATCCTTGTTGCATCATATAGGTTGCTCACCTAGTTGCATATCTAGACAACCTACTTTGATGCAAAGTTTAAATTGTTAAAGAAAAGCTAAAAATTGTTAGTTGCCTATTCACCCCCCTCTAGTCAACCATATCGATCCTTTCAATTGGTATCAGAGCCTCGTCTCTTTATTAAGGACTTTACCGTCCAAAGAGTATGGTTGATACCGTAGACGGTGTGGAGGAACACTCCGGTGTGAATCCTATCTCGTCTACGGGCGATGGGGGAACCTCGGTCTCACGTGAGGAGTTCAATGTGGCCTTGGAGACATTGAAAACCTCCATGACGACCGAAGTTGAAAGCATGTTTACTAAATTTCTTGAGGGGCTTAGACTATCCACCGCACCGTTGAAAGTGGGTGATCCCGCCAACAAGGTGACGGATGCTATCCCCGACAAGGGGGAAGCTAGTAGTGAAAAGGCTCCTTCTTCTAGTGGCAAGAATGGCACCGACATCTTTGCCCATGTGGAACCACCACTTGTTTATGGTGGACCGGTTCCTTCCACTCATTTGAATCATGTCGGTCCTCCCCCTAAGATTGTGAAAAATGAGGATTTTGATTCTTGGGTTTACCGCTTTAAGCGTCATTTAAATCATGTGAACACTAACCTTTGGAGAATCATTGAAGAAGGTTTCTATCCACATGATCCAAGCAACTTCACTCCTCGAGAAGCCGCGGATAATCAATTCAATGAGAATGCTCTCTTCATCATTCAAGATGCAATTCCACCCGAAGACCTACCTCATCTTCGTCCCTTCGCCTTGGCCAAAGATGCATGGCATTGTGTCATCTCTCTCTACCGGGGAAGCGCAAGCATTCAACGCTCCAACTATGAAGTGGTACAAGATGAGGCCGATGAGTTTGCAATGAAGGAAGATGAAGAACCTCGTGAGCTCTATCGGAGAGTAACCAAACTCGCGGTCTCACTACGAGATCACGGGAGCAAGGACACGGATGACAATTGGATCAAGCGAAAATTCCTCAAGGCAATGATGCCCTATCACAAGGCCATGTCCTCCGTCATTCGTCAAAGACCGGACTTCCACACTTTGACCTCAAGCGAAGTGTTGGATGAGTTTGTGGCCATGAACATTTTGGACAAGACCGCCGACAATGCGGTGCTCCGTTCTCAACGGGCAAGGAAGCCTAACCTTGCATTGAAGGCCAAGCTCACCGTTGAAGAAGAAGAAGAGGAAGAAGAGGAGAGCAACCCCGATGATACGAATTATGCATATAATGAACACATGGCACTTGCTTCAAGCAATTTTGGAGCAAGAAAAACTCGAGGCCAAACTTTAGCAAAAACAACTCAAGTGGCACGAAGAGCAAGCAACGTGCAAGGACTTGCTACAATTGCGGCAACGCGAGTCATTTTGTTGCGGAGTGCCCATATGAGAAGAGGGAAGACAATGGTGGCAAGCTCATCCGAAAGGACAAGGCCAAGTCGTTCCCCAACAAGAGCAACTTCACCAAGAAGACTCCTCCCAAGGCTTTGGTGGTACAAGAAGAGTACAATGAGGAGGATGATGATGATGAAAGTGATGAGTCGGTTGCCATGGCCTCCGTTTCCATCGCGACGACTCCACGGGTGTCTCTCTTCGACTCACCCAATGAGAGCATCACCGCCAAGTGCCTCATGGCTAAAGCCACCAACAAGGTAACCTCCAACATCAAAACTACCATCATTAATCATCCTTCTCCGGCGGATAGCATTAATGAACTTGAGGAAGATAATGTGGAGACTAATGAGTTTGAGGCCTTTATGGGCAAACTCAAGGGAAAATCCAAGAAGCACTTTGTTGCTCTCTTGGAACAACTTGGTGAAGCCAATGACGTAATCGAGGCTCACGAGAACACCATCACTAAGATGGAAGGGCATAGTCGTGACTATGCCGATGAGATTTCGGATCTTTCCAATGCTCTTGAGGAAGAGCGTGGTCTTCGTTTGGCTCTTGAGGAGTCACACAACGTTGATCATGCTAAGTTAAAGAAAGATTATGATCATGTCCTCATTGTTTCTCGTGTGCTAAATTCCGAGAAGGCCAAACTCGGGGTTGATCTTGCTAGACTCAAAGAGGAGTTTGATATACTTGACAAGGCCCACAAGGCCTTGAAGGGTACTCACGCTAGTCTCAAGGAGTCTCATGATCAACTCCAAGTGAAGCTAACTAAGGAGAAAGCAACTTTTCCTCATATGGTTTTAATTGACAATGCAAATGCTACTAACCCGTGTTGTGAGCATATACATCTTGTTGAGGAAAATGCTAAGTTGAAGGAGCAACTTGAGAGAGGTCTTGCGACTTGCATACAAGGCAAGAAGAACCTCAACGATCTCTTGATCAACCAAAAGGGAGTTATGGCCAAGGAAGGGGTTGGGTACGTGCCCGACTCCAAGAACAAGAAGAAGAATGACAAGACCAAACGACCTCCTCCTCTCATGCAAACCTTTGTGAGGGAGGAAGAGAGTGCCCCCAAGGAGAAGAAGAAGGACAATATCAAGAAGGGCAATGTCACCCCTCCCAACAAAGCCGGCGATTTTAATCCTTCTTATGCGTTATGCCGTGCTAGTGATGGGCATGTTTATGCCAAATTTGTTGGTTCTCTTCATGAGTACATTGAATGGTCTATTTGGGTTCCTAAGACCCTTGTTACTAACATTAAAGGACCCATTACAAAATGGGTACCTAAAACCAAGCATTGATCTCTTGTAGGTGTTTGCTTCCGGTGGTGGATCATGGTTGCTCGATAGCGGAGCTACAAATCATATGACCGGAAGCAAGGACTTGGTGGTGGACGTGCACAAAGTTCCATCTATGCCCACCAATGTCGAGTGGGGTGACGCCTCATCTTCTAAGGTATTGAGACTTGGCAAGGTGGTCATCTCTCATGATCTCACGACCAAGAAGGTCATGCTTGTTGAGTCCCTTGCATACAATTTACTTTCCGTTCATCAACTTGCAATCATGGGCTTTGCCACTTTCTTTGATATCGATACCGTGGCCCTCTTGTGGAGCAAGACTCTTAAAGTAGCTTTTGTTGGGCATGTCGAGAACGGTCTATATGTGATTAACTTTTCGGAGCGACCCACTAAGTCCGCGACATGCCTAATGGCTAAAGTTGATGTGGGATGGCTTTGGCATCACCGTTTAGCCCATGTCAATATGAGATCTTTGCAAAGTCTCCTCAAGGGGGACCATGTCCGTGGACTAACGAATGTTAGTTTTGCTAAAGATCGTGCTTGTAGTGCTTGTATCGAAGGAAAGCTACATGAGAAGGCTCACCCTCCCACGACTATCATTTATTCAAAGAGGCCCCTGGAGCTCCTTCACATGGATCTTTTTGGGGCCCCATCCTTCGATAGTCTTGGAGGTAGGAAGTATCGCTTGGTGATTGTGGATGACTACTCAAGGTACACGTGGGTGTATTTCTTCAAGAGGAAGAGCGAGACCCAACAAACCGTCATTGACTTTGCAAATGAAGCACAACATCAACACAATGCAAAGATCTTGACAATAAGAAGTGACAACGGCACCGAGTTCAAGAACTACACCTTGGATGAATTTCTTAGTGATGAGGGAATCAAGCATCAATATTCCGCACCATACACCCCTCAACAAAACGGTGTTGCGGAGAGGAAGAACCGGACGTTGATGGATGCGGCAAGGACCATGATGGCGGAGTTCAAGTCTCCGTACAACTTTTGGGCCGAAGCCATCAACACCGCATGTCATGCATCCAATCGGCTCTACCTCCGCAAGGGCTTGAACAAGACTCCATACGAGATACTCACCGGTAACAAGCCCAACCTCAGGTACTTCCGGGTATTCGGGTGTAAGTGTTTCATTCTCAAGAAAGGTGTTCGGTTGTCTAAATTTGAGGCTAGAGCTTATGAGGGAATATTTGTTGGCTATGCTACAAACTCTCATGCTTACCGTGTCCTCAATAAATCCACGGGACTTATTGAGGAGACGTGTAACGTGGAGTTTGATGAGAATAACGGCTCCCAAGTGGAGCAAAGTGGCACTTGTGATGTAGGTGATGAAATTCCTCCCCAAGCCATAAGAAGAATGGGTGTTGGCTTTATCCTACCCATTGAGGAACCCCTTGTGGCCGAAGGAGAAGGACAAAGCTCCACTCAAGTGGAGCCATCACCAACCCAAGGCCCACACGCTTCCGAAGAACAAAGTGAAGGCCCTTAACCTCATGAACAAGACCAAGGGCAAGATCATACTCAAGACGGTGTTGACACACCAAGTGATGCCCAAGGTCAAGTTCTCTCCCCCGAGCAAGTTCAAGATCAAGAACAAGTTCATGACGGTGCTCAAGATGATCAAGTAACCGCTCCTCAACTCACCACCGAGGAGGAATTAGAGCGTCGTGCCGCCAAGATTGCATCCAAGCTCTCCACCAAGGATCATCTCATGACGAATGTGCTTGGAAGCTTAATAAAGGGGGTAAGCACTCGTAGACAATTAGCAAATTATTGTGAGCATCACGCATTTGTCTCTTGTGTGGAACCCCACAAGGTCTATGAGGCACTAGAAGATCTGGATTGGCTCAATGCCATGCACGAAGAACTCAACAACTTCGAGCGCAACAAAGTGTGGAGATTGGTGCCAAGGCCAACGGGGAACCACAATGTCATTGGAACCAAGTGGATATTCAAGAACAAGCAAGATTCCCATGGGATTATCATTCGCAACAAGGCTTGTTTGGTAGCACAAGGCTACTCCCAAGTCGAGGGTATCGACTACGGTGAAACCTTTGCTCCCGTTGCTCGTCTTGAATCCATTCGCATGTTGATTGCATATGCTTCTCATCATAACTTTAAGTTACAACAAATGGATGTGAAGAGTGCTTTTTTTAATGGTCCCATTAATGAATTGGTTTGCGTCAAGCAACCCCCCGGGTTCGAGGATCCCTACTTTCCTGATCATGTGTATCAACTCGATAAGGCACTCTATGGCCTTAAACAAGCCCCACGTGCGTGGTATGACCACCTTACCGAGTTGTTACAAGACCGTGGTTTTGAAGTTGGGCTAATCTACCCCACTCTTTTTACTAAGAAGGTCAAAGGGGAGTTGTTTGTGTGCCAATTATATGTTGATGATATTATCTTTGGTTCTCCTAACAAAGCTTTCAATGAGGAATTTGCTGCTCTCATGACCTCAAAGTTTGAGATGTCCTCCATGGGAGAGTTGATGTTCTTTCTAGGGTTCAAAGTGAAGCAAAGAAGAGAAGGAACCTTCATCAATCAATCCAAATACACTCAAGACATGCTCAAGAGATTCAAGCTAAGTGACGTCAAGCCGGCTTCCACTCCAATGCCCACCAAGTGCCAACTTGACTTAGATCCCAATGGTAAAGTGGTGGATCAAAAGGTATATCGTTCCATGATTGGATCCTTGCTTTACCTTTGTGCATCTAGACCGGACATCATGTTGAGTGTGGGAATTTGTGCACGGTTTCAAGCCACACCTAAGGAAAGTCACTATGTGGCGGTCAAACGAATCTTTCGATATTTGGCTCATACCCCAAACTTTGGCTTATGGTACCCAAGAGGATCAAACTTCAAGCTTGTAGGGTACTCGGATTCCGATTGGGCGGGAGACAAAGTGGATAGGAAGTCCACTTCCGGAGGGTGCCAATTCCTTGGTTGCTCTTTGGTAAGTTGGTCTTCCAAAAAGCAAAGTTGTGTGTCTCTCCCGTCCACTGAGGCGGAGTATGTTGCCGCCGGTAGTTGTTGTGCTCAACTCCTATGGATGAGGAAACTTTAAAGGATTATGGTGTCACTTGTGATAAAGTGCCTCTTTGGTGTGACAATGAAAGTGCCATCAAGATCTCTCTCAACCCGGTGCAACACTTCAAGACGAAGCATATTGAGATCCGGTATCACTTCATCCGGGATCACATTAGGCAAGGAGAGATCGAGCTCAACTATGTCAACACTCATGACAACCTTGCAGATATTTTCACGAAGCCCTTGTATGAAGAAAGATTTCGCGAGTTAAGGCATGAGCTAAATATCATTGATTCGAGCAATGTGGCTTGAACCCTTGCACACCCTACCACGCTCAATTTGTTGTCTAGTTTAGGTGTAGGCATGGACATAGGGGGAGTGTTGTTCTCTCAATGAACTCTCCCTCCCCCCATTATGCATAAATTGATCGAGTCTTTCACATTAGCCATGTTTGATGGTACTTGTGCTTCAAAGACGAGTTTTGGTCATGGACCCAAGGATAATTCTTCGCGGTGCCATACCAATTGACTCAAACATAGGTGGCCTTGGCCACCGCCCTCTCTTCGGGAGGTTGGAGTTAGCCTTGTTGTTCTCGTGTTGTTTTCTCTCTTTTGTCTTTGCTCTTTGTGTTAGGTTCTCCTAGGGTGTTGCTTCTCTCCTGTTTTGTGCCCCTTCTTCCTCCCTTCGGATTGCACTCTTTTGATCTTGGCTTGGGCATAGGTGGTCGGGCGGTACAACCGGTATCACGGGCGGTTCTACCGCTGGTACTGGGTTGTGCCGTCCCAATGGGTCTCCGTTCGGTGCTTGGGCGGTTCCACCGCTCGAACCCACGGTAACCAACGTCCGGTACTACCGGTTGACGCCGTGCGGTACTACCGCTGCCTCCCAGGCACCGGAAGTATCGCCTCCAACCACCGGTCTGTACCAGACGAGCGGTACAACCGCTCCCCTAAGCGGTTCTACCGGGGCGTGTCTACGGGCCTATATATACTTGACGAGGCTGAAGGGTTGTCCTTTTCCCCTTCGTCCTCGTTCCTCTTATCTTTGCCCTAGCCGCCGGCCATCTCTTCCCCTGCCTCGGAGTGCGTCTCGCGCTTCGGATACTTGGCTCTCCGTGGATTCTCTCCGTGGAGGCCTCCTGATCTCTTCCCATGGATGGTGGTAATGCCTCGTGTTCTTTGCTTCTAGATATTTCTAGGGTTCTTCCTTGTCTAGGGCATTACTTAACGTTCCGCGTTTAGTGTTTGAACTATGGTTTAGAAGAGATCTTTGTTAGCCTCCTGTCTTGTTTGCAGCACTTAGATTTCGGAATATTACTTGTGTGATTCGTATGCCTCGGTTAGATCTATCTTCCCTGGTAGTGCCACTGTCAGCGGTTCTACCGCCCCTACGGGTGGTACAACTGCTGGAGCGGTACTACCGCCCCTACGGGCGGTACAACCACTGGAGCGGTACTACCGGCGAAAGATCTGGTCCAATCGGAGGATATCAACCACAAAGCACTGTTCTATCTTCTCTGTTGCTGCAACTTGTTCCTTTTCTGCTAGTGGGTGCAATCCTCTCATCCTTGTTGGGTTTTTGTGTGTTCTTTTTGTGTGTGTGTTCAGGTGGCTCTAGTTCTCGCTCTGCTCCTCGCAAGACCAAGAAGAGGGGACGAAGTACCTTGCGCCCGGTTGTGTCTGATGATGAAGAAGAAGTTGTGATTCCCACCAAGCCCACTCGCCGTGAAAAGTCTGCAGCTGCTAAGCAACATGTGGTTATGTCGTTGCATCGTTAGAAAGCCAAGGATTGGGAAGCCTTCCGATCAAAGAATCTGTATGAGGTTCCCATTGCTCCCCGTTGGACCACTGTTCAGTTCCGGAATGAGATGCAAGTGCGGATTGTTCATGAACTCTTTGAGCACAACAAGAACAGATATGCCAAGCAGTGGACAATTGATTTTGACCATTAGAGAAACAACATGGAGTATTTTGGTGAGGCGCTGGCTCTCTGCGAGGAGTTTGATCTTGTCAAGATCATGTCAGTCAACTATGACTTTGATGTTCAACTTATCCATCAGTTCTATGCCACGGTTCATTTTGGGGAAGATGATGCGCGCACTCTCACCTTCATGTGTCGCAATGAATTGTTTCACATTCCCTGGAGGGCATTCTGCAATGCTATTGGGTACGAGGATACCGGTCTGGAAGGAAGGGGTGGCATTCGCCCTCATGATTTTCCTGAGTCCATGCCTAAGGAGAAGCTTGCCCCTCTGTACATTCGGGGCCGTGGGATTATTAGAGAATCCAAGGATTTGGAGAAGGTCTATGACATCATGCACCGAGTGTTCCGCAATGTGCTCTTGCCCAAGGTGGGCAATCAAGATGAGATTCATGGCTATCTGGTTGATTTGATGGTTTCTATGAAGACCATGGTGGGGACAGGGGCAACGTTTGATGTGTCAAATTGGCTGTGGCATGAGATGTACAACATGGTCATCTACCGTAAAGTCCCAATCTATGCTCCGTTTGTCATGTGCTTTCTGAACTCTGTGTGGGTTGTTCGTCGTCCTGGAGAGCTCCTCACTTCTCCAGACAACCTCACTATTCATGAGGTCAAGCTCCTTAAGAAGAAGAAGCATGCCGAGCCTCGCTTCCCTGAAAATGCTGTTGAGGATGTCTATGCTACTTCTGACGATGAGGACTTTGAGCTGGAGCCAGGGGCCAAGCCTTCGTGGGTGGCCAAACTTACTGCCAAGGTGAAGAAGACCTTTTGTCTCCAGGCTGACATCCAGAAGAAGATGTATGAGGCACATGTCAATGAGAAGCTTGCACGACATCGCCAAATTGCAATGATGAAGCACCTCAACATGCAGGTTCAGAGTGGCTCTGAGAAGAGCATCACCCCAGAGGAGCGTTGGATTTCTACCCATAGCACCTGGACTGATGATGAAGCCCCTCCCCAGCCATCCTCCTCGTTTGCAGCAGCTGACAATTCCATGGAAGAATCTGATCACAACGACGATGACGACTCTGATGATGAGGATCCAGATGCGACCGAGGAGTCAGAGGAGGACGCCTGAGCTTTGGGACGCTAGCTTCGCTCTTTTCCTTTTTGGTGTCTTGATGCCAAAGCGGGAGAGGGTTCTATAGGTCTCGGGGATTTGCTTGGGTTTTTCTCTTTTTCTCGTGTTTAGTGTTGGTCTCTGTTCGTGGACTTGTTTCATTCCTTGCTGTGTGTGAGACTTATGTTACTCCGGTTACCTTCCCGTTCGTAGATCATTATCGTTATTATTGCCTCTAAGTATTATATTGTCTCTCCTTTTTGTGCTCAGAGTGGTGAGTCTATAAAATCTAGGGGGAGTCTAGTCCTGAAAGTGTGCCCATGCTTTCTAACAGCTAGTTCTTGTTGGGGCACACATTCAGGGGGAGTTCCGTCTAGATTTCATTGACTTATCTCTTGCAAATCGTGTTGTTGTCATCATCCACCAAAAAGGGGGAGATTGAAAGGGCATTTCCCTACTTTATGTTTTGGATGATGATGACAACCATTTGTGGTCTAATTGTGTGCTATATGTTTCAGGTTCTCGATGCTTAGGCTTACATCGGATTGCTATTGCCTCTCGAGGGAAAAGATCGAAGACGTGTCCTCTACGCTTTTATTTTCTTTGGTCGTAGAGTACCCGTACTATCAAGAGGGAATCCTCATTAGGAAGCTCTGGGGGAATCAGTTCATGTACACTTTCCTCACCCTCTCTTTGCCTTCCTCAGGTGTGTGTGTGAGAGAGAGTTTTCCTTGCCTCTTCCCCTATCTTTCCTGCTCACTATTTTTGCCCAGCGGTTGTACCGCTCTCTGGAGCGGTTGTACTGCTGGGTCTTGTCGCTCACCAGCTTTGCTCGAGCGGTTGTACCGCTGCCTCCGGGCGGTGGTACCGCCACCATGCTCTGCAAAAGCTGGGGCGGTGGTTCCGTCCATGCACCGCTCAAGTACCGCTCTCGCTTCTGTTTTGATGCGGTTCTTGGGCGGTAGTGGCCCGGTTGGTCTGGTCGTTCCACGATGACCGGTACCACCGGTGGTTCGAGCGGTTCTTCCGCTCAGAACTTAGCCGCCCAAGAGCTCAAGGCCATGCGGTTGTTCCGGCCAGGCACCGCCCAAGTACCGGTCAAGCTCCTGTTTTGATGCGGTGGTTGTGCGGTGGCCAAGCGGTTAGTCCGGTTATTTTTCTTAGCCGGTACTACCGCCCGCCTGTCCAGTTGTACCGCTTGGTAGGGTTCTGCAGATACACCGTGAGTCCCAGTTGTATCGGGATGAGGACCGGTTGTACCGCTGTAGTGCAAAAAATGCAGTAACGGTTGGAATTGTGGGTGACTATATAAGGGAGCTTCTCCCACCTACCACTTTCACCTTTGACCTCTCTCACTCCACCATTGATGCACTTCAAGCTCTCTTTCCCGATCTCTCTCTAGCCACTCAAACTTGTTGATTTGCTAGGGATTGAAGGAGGAGACCTAGATCTACACTTCCACCAAAGGATATTTGCTTCCCCCATACTTTCTTGTGTGGATTTTGTTACTCTTGGGTGTTTGAGCACCCTAGACGGTTGAGGTCACCTCGGAGCCATATTCCATTGTGGTGAAGCTTCGTGGTTTTGTTGGGAGCCTCCAATTAAGTTGTGGAGAGAGCCCCAACCTTGTTTGTAAAGGTTCGGTCGCCGCCTTCAAGGGCACCAATAGTGGAATCACGGCATCTCGCATTGTGTGAGGGCGCGAGGAGAATACGGTGGCCCTAGTGGCTTCTTGGGGAGCATTGTGCCTCCACACCGCTCCAACGGAGACGTGCTTCCTCTCAAAGGGAAGGAACTTCGGCAACACATCCTCGTCTCCACCGTCTCCACTTTTGATTATCTCGTGCCTTTATTTGAGCAAGCTTACTTGTTTCATATCTCTTGCTTGCTTGTGTTCCTATCCTTGTTGCATCATATAGGTTGCTCACCTAGTTGCATATCTAGACAACCTACTTTGATGCAAAGTTTAAATTGTTAAAGAAAAGCTAAAAATTGTTAGTTGCCTATTCACCCCCCTCTAGTCAACCATATCGATCCTTTCATCCACAATAATTACCTATGCATTATTTGGCAACACCCCAACATTTTAGTTTTGAAAACCTTTACAGTTTTACTTTATTTTAAGTTTGAATTTCGAATCAATTTTGAACTAACATGAGATTAACAACAGTAATCATGGTGACGTGGCATCATTAACGTGGGATTACTGTAGCCTAATTATCCAGGCGTCACAATTCTCCTCTACTACAAGAAATCTTGTCCCGAGATTTAAGAGGTGGGTAAGGGGGAAGGTTCTGGCTACGAAATTCTAGCGAGTGTTCCCGGTCTTAGTTGCTCTTCTCCAAGGGGTCGATCCATTATGTTGATGTCTTCATTCCTCTGCTTCAGGTCATCATGATGAAGTCGTCATTCTTTCCTCGGGAACTCCATCGTACGTACGAAGGTCAAGGGTTAACTTCGGAAGAACAGACCGCTACAATGTTGCTTATCTGGTAGATAACCTCAGGAAAAGTGGCGGAAAGTAACTCTCGAATTCATACTTAAGAAATTTTCGAGAGCAAAGTACGAAGGTGCAAAATGGAAGCTTCAAGCGCATAGGCAATCGTTTGTTGCCTGAAACAAGTGTGAAAGGGGTTTAGAGCAATGTGAATAAGCATTGTGTCTGATACCAGAATAGATCACTAGGAAGGTGGCTCGCAAATTACCTACGAAACCAAGAGCAAGGGATAACTTTGTCAACAAGGTGTACAGGAGAGTCAATTTTCGATCCTGTGGAACTGTGGGTTATGGGCCCACCATGGGTTAAAAGTAGGAGAAGCGGTGACATCTTGCATAGTCATGATAGCAAGACAGGTCAGAGCATAGCCTGTTAATTATGTCGGCAACAACGTCGCTACCAATGGCGAGGGATGAAGAGAACCATTTTCCTGCTCGTTGAACGAGGCGGACCAATAGGCAAAGTTCTCGTCCATCGGTGGTTACCGGAATGTCATCAACAAAAGTAACAGGGTCTTTCTGACAGAATTGTACACTGAGGTGTTTACAAAAGCAGGAGAATATTACTGCTTAGATCATATAGATCACCAGAAAGGTTAAACCAAACAATGGAAAGGAAAATATGATTATCAGGTTTAAGCCGAACAATGGAAAGGAAATTGTGTTTAAACACATATTTCAATGGTATATCCTTCCCAAGGACAAGCAGAGCATGATATCCATGACAGGATATAATGTAGAAAACTCTTTAGGTAAGGGGAGAGAAATTTCATGACATTACCCATACAACGGTGTTTGGATAATTGAGCAAGAAAACATTTAGCATTGGGCCTCAAATGTTCTTGTCGAAAATCGGAGTACCACAGACATGCTTCGAGATAGCATTGACATGGTCTTCAAGCAAAGGTCGGACTTTGGATACACAATGGATTTATCAGGAATAACTTGTAGAATAAATCTTGCAATAGGTCCTCCAACCAGGTGTGCTAGGCATGACATCACCTTATTGGGTTATAGAAAGACCAACGCTATGACTCTTGGAAAATGTTCCAACCATCATATCTGACCGAGTTTCAGACCTGGTTGGTGTCAGGATACCTCAGACTCAGGATGCCCGAGAAGACAAGGTGTAACACAAATTAACGTGAGGACATTTTAAGATTCTCGAGCAATGAACTATGGAAGCGAGTCCCAAAACAAGATTTCATCGGTAAACCATGGAGAGGATGAGGAGGTGGCTTATGAACTCAGCGACAATTCATCAAGAATTCCACAATTAAATATTGAACGAAAATGCACCTGGAAATATGGACCAAGTAGGACGTTCAAAGCTAGAATGGTGATTCAATAACGAAACTATCGGCCATTCACTTCAAAACAATAGGGTTGCTAGAGATATCAAATTCCCACAACAGAGTTCACTCAACACGGAGGCCAAGAAAAGAATGGTGATGGCGAGAAGCATCACTGTAACAAGAATTTCTTAAGAGGTGGTGAAATTCTCACAACATTTTTGACATAAAAGATGGTAATACTCCAATGTAAAGAAGAACAATGCTGGGTAGAACGAACTCAAGGTATAACACAAAACACGAACAAGTTTGTGTCGGAGGGAAGGCAATAAAGTGGCCGATGATAACACGACTCATCGAGGGCAAGGATGGTATTTCTCTTCATGAATCCGATTGATATCCTGGAAGAGCTCATAAGGTTGATGATGATCACGACACATTTGTCGAGAGATTTCATGAAGATGTAATCAATCAGCGACGACATCGAGTCAAAGGAATGATGAAGAAAAATGTTATTGTAACCATGGGTACGACACAAACTTGAAATCAAGTTTGTTGTTCAAGGAGAAATGATATGACGAGGAAGATCGACGTAGGGGTTGCGGAGATGTATTGATCTGTAGAAGACGAGTGTTTTCACTTGCCTGAGAAATGGTATTTAAAGGAGAACATGGTCGGAACCACAACTGCAAAGGGTCAATTCACCGATATCAGATGATATTATATCAAGGAAATAGTTATCATTACAAGAAGTTTCCATGATAGGATCTACATCGTTTCCATGGGCATGAACACAAAGTTCAAGGTCGACTCCCACATCTTTAATGCATAACCTTTCATTCACTTCTTGCCTTTAACGAAGTTGTGGTGTTGAAATTTTATCTGACATAACACCAGTAGAGTATGACCCATAGTAGTTTCCGGGTTCACACAGATTAGAAAAAGGCATATGTCCAACCCATCGGGGCCTCTTAGGAACATATACCACAAACTTCAGGAGTAAATAACACAAGCTCGAAAGCAGAGCATGGTTGACAAAGCAGAGGACACAATTTACCAAAGGCATTATGTATCCGAGAAAAGACTCACAAAGTTATTGAATATGAAGGACGCTGTCGGATAAAATCCATTAAAGGATCTGCCGGTCAATAACAGAGCTGTTATGAGCATCGGCACACAAGCAGAGGAAGTAACCATGCAAGGGCATTGGATTATAGAAACAACTGACTGATTCGATGCTTAGAATCAAAGGTATTATGATTTCCAAATCGAAGGATCAGAAGCAGACGCTCTGATCAAGGGTGGATAAGTTCAATAGACCTAAGGGGTACAATCGACGGCAATTGGATTGGTTGAGAACCAGCTCATGTTTAAAACAACGCCTAAGCCGGAAAGATAATTTAAAAGGATCAACTGATGATTGCGTGCATTCACACTCATGTTGAATCAAAAGGATCAAGATGACGGTGCCTAAGGATACTAACGAATATTGCTAGACATATGGAAAGCATCCATCATGCAAGAAGACAAGTATTGCAGAGCAATAAGCTACTAAGGATTTTTGGAGGACCGAATAGTATTTCGAAGACCATTGTGAAACACATGAACAACTGGGGGATGAGCGGATACTCGATAAGTGCAAGAATTATCCGTAGGGGTATTCAGGTGACAAAGAACAGCAAGGCAGTAAGCTCAAAGGATTATCGAAACAACGACGAGTATTTCGGGGTATCTTGTAATATCAAGACCAACTGGGGATGAATGTAAGAATAACAACTGCAAGTAGTTATCCATAAGGGTTGACGGTGGAAGGGGAATTGCAAATGCGATGAACAAAAGTTCTCGGGTTAACAACGGAGAGTATCTTTAGGGTCTTCACGTGCAGCAGACGATCATCAGTAATAAGGTGCTCTCCGGATGAAAGTGATCACGAGATCCTAATGTTAGAGTTAACAAAATCATTTAACCCGAATAGAAGAGAGATCAGAGTCCCAGAGTATAGACGGGGAATAAAAGATCCTAATACCACCCAATGGCGACGTGGGCCCATAAGCCGCACAGCCATGTTAGTAAAAACTTTTTTTAATGACTAGACTCAACTTTGTCCAAGGAGTTTGGAAGGGGGATTCCTACAGGCAGTCGGCTCTGATACCAACTTGTGCCCCCCGATTTGACCGTACACTAATCATACACGCAAACGTGTACGATCAAGATCAGGGACTCACGGGAAGATATCACAACACAACTCTAAAAATAAAATAAGTCATACAAGCATCATATTACCAGCCAGGGGCCTCGAGGGCTCGACTACAAGAGCTCGATCATAGACGAGTCAGCGGAAACAACAATATCTGAGTACAGACATAAGTTAAACAAGTTTGCCTTAAGAAGGCTAGCACAAACTGGGATACAGATCGAAAGAGGCGCATGCCTCCTGCTTGGGATCCTCCTAAACTACTCCTGGTCGTCGTCAGCGGGCTACACGTAGTAGTAGGCACCTCCCGAGTAGTAGTAGTCGTCATCGACAGTGGCCTCTGGCTCCTGGGCTCCATCGTCTAGTCGCAACAATCGGGTATGGAAAGGGGGAAACGAGGGAGCAAAGCAACCGTGAGTACTCATCCAAAGTAATCGCAAGCAAGGAGTTACACTACATATGTATGCATTGGTATCAAATGGAATAAGGGTATCATATGTGGACTGAACTCCAGAATGCCAAAATAAGAGGGGGATAGCTAGTCCTATTGAAGACTACGCTTCTGGTAACCTCCATCTTGCAGCAGAAGAAGAGAGTAGATGGTAAGTTCACCAAGCAGCATCGCATAGCATAATCCTACCCGGCGATCCTCCCCTCGTCGCCCTGTTAGAGAGCGATCACCGGGTTGTATTTGGAACTTGGAAGGGTGTGTTTTATTAAGTATCCGGTTCTAGTTGTCATAAGGTCAAGGTACAACTCCAAGTCGTCCTGTTACCGAAGATCACGGCTATTCGAATAGATAAACTTCCCTACAGGGGTGCACCACATTTCTTAACACGCTCGATCCCCTTTGTCCGGACACACTTTTTTGGGTCATGCCCGGCCTCGGAAGATCAACACGTCGCAGCCCTACCTAGGCACAACAGAGAGGTCAGCACGCCGGTCTAAATCCTATGGCGCGGGGGTCTGGCCCATCGCCCATTGCACACCTGCACGTTGCGAGGGCGGCCGGAAGCAGAACTAGCCCCTTAATACAAGAGCAGGCTTACAGTCCGCGCGCGTCGCTCAGTCATTGACGTCATGAAGGCTTTGGCTGATACCACGACGTCGAGTGCCCATAACTGTCCCGCGTAGATGGTTAGTGCGTATAGGCCAGTGGCCAGACTCAGATCAAATACCAAGATCTCGTTAAACATGTTAAGTATCCGTGAACGCCGACCAGGGCCAGGCCCACCTCTCTCCTAGGTGGTCTCAACCTGCCCTGTCGCTCCGCCACAAAGTAACAGTCGGGGGCCGTCGGGAACCTAGGCCCACCTCTACCGGGATGGAGCCACCTGCCCCTTCAGCCCCCAACTCCGAATAGTACCACAGGTAATGTAACAGTGTAAAGTATATAGTATATGCCCGTGATCACCTCCCGAAGTGATCACGGCCCAGTAGTATAGCATGGCAGACGGACAAGAGTGTAGGGCCACTGATGGAACACTAGCATCCTATACTAAGCATTTAGGATTGCAGATAAAGGTAACAACAGTAGTAGCAAGGACAGGCTATGCATCAGGATAGGATAACGGAAAGTAGTAACATGCTACACTACTCTAATGCAAGCAGTAGAGAGAAGAATAGGTGATATCTGGTGATCAAAGGGGGGGCTTGCCTGGTTGCTCTGGCAAGAGAGAGGGGTCGTCAACACCGTAGTCATACTGGGTAGCAGCGGCGTCGGTCTCGGTGTCTAGCGAGAGAAGAGGGGGAAGAAACAATAAATATTAAGCAAACAAATGCATAGCGATGCATGACATGACAAGTATCGGTGCTAGGGTTGCCCTAACGCGGTATGAGGTGATACCGGTGAAGGGGGGAAACATCCGGGAAAGTATCCCCGGTGTTTTGCGTTTTCGGGCAGAGGACCCGGAGGGGGAAAGTTGCGTGTTCGATAGGTTAGGGATGCGTGGCGGACGAACGGGCTGCGTATCCGGGTTCGTCTCATCGTTCTGAGCAACTTTCATGTTGAAAATATTTTAATCCGAGTTACGGATTAAAAGATATGATTTTCTAAAGATGTTATTAATTTTCTGGAATTTAATTAATTATTTAAGTTAATTCAAAATTAGATTTATGACATCAGCATGATGTCATGCTGACGTCAGCAGTCAACAGGGGTTGACTGGGTCAAACTGACGCGTGGGTCTAGCGGGACCCACCTGTCATACTCTGTTAGGTTAATTACGGTTTAATTAATTGATTAGGTTAATCTAATCATGATTAATTAGTTTAATTAATTAATATTAATTAAGATTAATTAATTAATTAGGTTAATTAATTAATTAATTAATTAATTTTATTTATTATTTTTTAATCCCCTTTTTTTTAAAAACGTTCTCTGGGCAGGGACCATGTGTCATAGGCCCAGGGGGCGATGCGGGTTACGGGCGCCATGGGCGCTCGCCCGTAGGGAGCGGCGGGGCGAGGCCAGAGGCCAGGCTGGCCGCGGTGGCCGGCAGCACTGCGACGGCAGCAGAGGAGGCGAGGCGGCGAGCAGGGCACGCCGCAGCCGCCGGCGAGTGGAGGCGGGCAGCAACGGCAGCAAGCTGCATCAGCAGCAGGCTGCGAACGCGTGCGGCGCACGAGCGCGGGAGGCAGGCGCAGTGCGCAGGGGAGGCGACATGGCAGCAGCAGCGCAATTTAGCGGGCGGAGGCGGGGCGGCCAACAGCAGCGGGCAGAAGGTGGGCGCGGCGCGGCAGCAGCGGCGCTAGCAGCGGGCGTAGGCAAGGCGATGCAGGGGCGCTGAAAGTACATGTAGTCCCCATGTGTGGTTTTGGTAATTAAATAACAATACTATCATCAAATGTTTGCATTGAGATATACATTTGGAGTTCATTGGAGTATCTTAAGGGTTGCCATGCTTAGAGCTATGGTTTGAGCCATAATGGATCAAGATCTTAAAAGGATGATTTGAATGATGAATTCTAGGAGTGACTCAAAGATATGATCATAATGGACTCATGTGTTGAGTCATGATTGATCAAGTGTTCAAGCAAGCTATTCAAGTGAAGAATTCAATATACTCTTCAAGACGTCAAGATTAAACATGGAGTAGAGATATAGGTTGACCAAGATGAAGCTCAAAGATCGAACTCTAAATGGACAACACACGAGCACAAATGATGCACCACATAGGATCTTGTGGTATGATAAGAAATTATCAATTGCACTCTGTGTACTAACCCATACTATGTGTTGTCTATGTTTTTGAGGGTTAGGTGATTCTCATGGGCTCGCATCAAGAAAGAGATTTCAAGTGTCTATGGGAGGATGACATCAAGTGTTGGTGATCATGGTTGACAAGGGCAAGTTCAAGATAACCATCCCAAAGGATTACATTCTTGAAGCTTGTGGATGATCAAATGATGGACAAGTGAAGATGAATACAAAGCAAAGCTTCCCACATTGTGTATTGGGGAGAGACTTGAAGACTTTACCAATGTCTTGCCTTCATCTTGAGCCAAGAAGAGACATCAACATCAAGCTCAAGTGAACGACTAGTGTCGAAGGTATTAGTTCCTTTGATGTTAGTGTGGTGGAGTGATGACCACCAAAGAAACATGTACACTCAAGAATGGATTCTCGATAGCTATGTAGTGTAGCTCTTTTATGATTCTTGAGTTATAGGGATCCCGCACTATTAAGAGGGGATAAAAGGGATTTATGATGGATTTGCTCAATTCAACATCTTCTATACACAATTCCACTCATATCCTATATACCAAAGAAAAGCCAAAGCCAAATAGTTTCCCAAAATATATGATCTAACCTTTCCATACTTTGCACCCTCCATTTTGGTTTATCTTGGTTGGTTCTCTATGTTAGGACCTGGAGCTTTTCCATAGCTTCAAAATGAGCCCAAGATCATCAAAATCGGAGTTCGGATGTGAAAGTTATGCATGTTTTAGTTTTGGGGTTCATGCTGTTATTTTGGCCGGACGTCCGGTAACGTCCGGAAATCCGGTGCGCCGATCCAGAAGCAAACAGACGGATTTCCGGTACTTATCGGATGTCCGGTGCCCGGATGTCCGGCAAGTGTCGGATGTCCGACAAACCTGTTTCGCAAATATCCTGCTACATTCGTCTGATGGCATGCTACGGCCATCGGACATCCGGTGTTCCACCGAACGTCCGTTGCCTGTTTTGCCACCGGATGTCCGGTAATCCACCGGACGTCCGACACTTTCCTGAGCAGAATTCTCCCCAACGACCACATTTGGGGCCACACTATAAATACCCCTTCACTACTTCGTGGAGGGGTTGAGCAACACATTCATATGAACCCTAGAACACAAAAAGGCTCCCTCTCACTTCTCATACACCAAATCTTAGATCCCGGAGAGATTCGTGAGAGTTCTTGAGAGATTTTCCAATCAAGTGATAGATCCACTCCCTCTCCCTCTCTTGACCAAAGGAATTCGTGATTTGAGCAAGTCTTGAGCATTTCCCCTTTGTTCTTGTTACTCTTGGAGGTTGGAGACTCCTAGGCGGTAGGAGTGCTCCGGTGAGGAATCAACTTGTGATTTGTCCCCCGGAAAGTTTGTGAAGGTTTGGAGGCCGCCTCAAGGTCTACCACTAGTGGATGAGAATCGCCTTCGTGGTGATATCTCAAGGAGAATAGGGCGAGTCTTCGTGGCGTTGGTGTGCCTTCGTGGTAACATCCACCTCTCTAACGGTGACTAGCTTCCCTCCAAGGAAGTGAACATCGGGATACATCCTCGTCTTCGTGACTTTGGTTATCCCTAACCCTAACTCCTTACTTGTGGTTTACTTTGGTCACTTGACCGTGCATTCATTGTATCTTGTTGTCCTCATTATATTGTGTTGGCCATTCCCTTGAAGAGATTATTTAGGCCTACACTTTATATTCGCAATTCATACTTTCTACTATTGTTCTATCTTATGCTTAGTGTGAATGGCTAGCTTGTAACATTCATTTCCATATCTTGTGACATAACTTGTGTAAGCTTGTAGTGCTTACTTGAGTTTGCTTGTATCATTCAATTCCATATATTGTGATACAATTTGTGTAAGCTTGTATTGCTTACTTGTGGTTGTGTGTATTATTCATTTCCATATCTCATGATATACATTGAGTAAGTTTGTGTGACTTACTTGTGATTACTCATATCCTCGTTGTTCTCATCTTGTTTATCCTAAGTTGTTGGTGCACT
Source organism: Triticum urartu (assembly GCF_056163025.1). Lineage (NCBI taxonomy): Eukaryota > Viridiplantae > Streptophyta > Magnoliopsida > Poales > Poaceae > Triticum > Triticum urartu. The sequence continues at coordinate 208,752,034 of NC_141879.1, read as the reverse complement.
TAGTGAGCCTAGTATATTTAGGATTTGTGCTTGAAAAGTATCCACTTAGTTTATTTCCGCATTAGGATATAGCCAAATCCGTAAAAGATTTTAAAACGCCTATTCACCCCCTCTAGGCGACATCGTGGTCCTTTCAATTGGTATCAGAGCCCGGTCTTTCCTTATTAGGCTTCACCGCCTAGAGAGTAATGATGTCTACTAGTGAACTAGTGCACGATGACACATTTTGTTTTAATGGCACAAATTACATTATGTGGAGATTACACATGCTTTGTCACTTACGGGCCATGGGTCCAAATGCTTTGTGGATTGTTGTTGTAGGGGATTCAAATCTAAAGGATGGACAATCTCCATCACTTGAGGATATGCATCTTGATAGTCAAGTTTTGAGTGCCATTCACCAAGCTATATCCTTCGGAGTGTTTAAGGATATCTTGACTTGCAAGTCGGCTCATGAGGCTTGGACCAAACTTGAAGATATATATGGTGGGTCCAATCTTGATGAAGACAATATTCTTTTCGGGGAGTTAATGGAGGAGTTCTCCACATTTTCAAATCATGAAGAACTCTCTATTGCTTCCACCTCAAATAAATTGGACACTTCAATATCTTCCACTTCACCAACATGTGGCGTGCCACAAGTTAATGACATGGTGAGTGAAGAAATTTTTTGTGATGATGGTGTTAAGCTCATTTGTGATGATATGCTTGATCTCCCATGTGGCCATGATTGAAATGCTTTGGTTTCCTCTAGTTGTTCTATGACTAACCATATAGAGGAAATCAAGAAAGATGAGGCATGCTTGATTGATGAAGAACCCTCTTCTCCAAAGGAATCATCATCAACCCCCTTTGTTCACATGTGCCTCATGGCAAGAGGTAATGACGAGGTATCATCTTCTCTTAGTGATAATGATGATAGTTGTAATGAGGATGATGATGATGACTTGACTCAAAATCTCTATGAGATTGGGAAAACTCTTCATAGAGCTAAAAATAACACTTATAAAATGTTCGAAGATGTTCTTGCTTGCTTTCAAAAATGTAATGACTTATTTCTTAACGAGCAAGCGAAAAGTGAACAACTTGAACATGAACTTGCTAAGGCTCATCAATGTCTTAGTGACTTGAGGTCTTTAAAAGAAGAGATTGAAGTTACTCATTGTAAACTTAAAGAGGATTTTGAGCACCTTGACCTTGGCTACAAGAATGTCAAAGGAGAGCTCACCAAACTCTCTAAGTCTCATGAGGAACTTCAAGCTACTCATGCGAAGTCTCTAGTTTCTACATGCTCCTCTCATATTGATAATGATGCTTGTGCTACTAACTCGATCTTGTGTGAAGCACCGATGTTGAAAGAAAATGTTGAGCTAAGGACTCAACTTGATTTGCTAACTAGCAATTATGGGAAATTGGAAGAAAGTTATGAAAAGCTCTCGGGCACTCATGAGGATCTTCTAATCTCTCATGATGGGCTAAAGTTAGCTCATGAGGCTATGTTCACAAAGGTAAAATCGTGTGAGTATCATGTGGATATTAGCACATCTTCTACTCAAAATGCCTTATTTCCATGTGCTAGTCCTTGCACTTCCTCTCTACATGATATTGATACACCTCATGATGAATTGCTTACCTTGTCTTGTTGCTCTAACCATGAAATTTCTACTTCCACTAGTCCTCTTGTTTCTAGTCTTGAAACTAACCATGTAGAGGAAATTAATGAGCTCAAGGCCCAAGTCACTAGTTTGAAGAAAGACTTGGAAAACTGTGATGATGGACATAGTTTTCACTCCAACAAGAAGAAATCCATGAACAAGAAAAGGGGGCAAGACCCAGCCAAGAACAAGTCCAACATTTCTTGCTTTAAGTGCAAAAAGGTTGGACATCATGTGAGATCTTGTCCATTGAAGAAAAGGGCTTATAAAGGGAAGCTACATGGGAAGCGGCCTCAAGCTCAATCTCAAGTTCAACCTCAAGTTGAAGAACGGCCACTATCCATGATTGTAGCGACCTGACCCGAATGGATCAAGTCTCTGTGCTTAAGTGTCATCCCTGGATCGGTATGCTGACACACACAGTACTCGAAGGATTTATAACAGAGGTAAATCACATGTATGAAGTAACGTAAGTACTATTACCTCAATCCATATAGCGGAAGCAACTAGGTTGTGGATTCCCATCAACACCAACGGCAAAGTTGAGTGTAGAAATCGTAACCCTAACGTATCACTTACTCGTCGTAAGATAATCCTGCAACATGAGACGTTGCAGCCCGAAACGGGTCAGTACATTGAATGTACTGGCATATTCACACCATAGAGAAAATGATGAACAATGGCTATCACTATATGCATATATGGCTGGTGGAAAAGCTCTATGGTTATAAGGTTTTTGCGTAAAGCCAATTTTTCCCTACTGCAAAGGAATAAATTTATTTAACTATCATGGTAATTGTTAAACATCGAGAATGGTTGGCAGCATTCCGATCCCAATTAAGTGAACAATTAAAACCCAACAACATTAATTAGAAGTAACATGATGAGATTCACATGATATTCAAGTACTAGATACTCAAGTTGTCCATAACCGGGGACACGGCTAATCATGATTAGTTTGTACACTCTGCAGAGGTTTGCGCACTTTTCCCCACAAGACTCGATCGCCTTCGTTTGGTTTCTCGCACTACATGGTGTTTGAGAAGACGGATGACCGAGACATAGTCTTTCAGAAGCGCTAGCACCTTACGTGTGGGTAGACCGTACCACCTACAACCCCTACATCTGCTAGCCTACCCGTAAGAGTTCGCACAACTTAGTCAACTATGCCAGAGCCCATAATGGCTTGTGGCTGCACACGGAAGTTTCTAGTATGAATAATCTCATGATCCCTTTGGGCCTGGGTGGCGGTCCGAAATAAAAACAGGCAAGTCCTGATAGACATCAGGTGCCTCAATCCACCCAGATGTGTGTTAGGTTGCCACCTTAGGTAAACCATTAATTATCAATCTCACATCTGTCATGGATACCACTCACCCAATCCACGTCTACTAGCATAGCATGGCATAATAAGCAAACGTAGAAGTAACTCCCAAAGGTTTGATAATAAACAGGTAATAGGTACTACCTCATCTACTTCCCATCCCACAATTTAATTAGATCCTAATCATGCAATGTGTGAGGATTGATCTAATGCAATAAAACTGGGTTGCAGAAAAAGGTATGATCAAAGTGTGAACTTGCCTGCAATGTTGATGAAGATGATTCGCACTCAAAACTCTTGATAGTTCTACTCGTCACACTCCGGTCAATCTATCGTAAGCAATCAATAGTAACCACACATAAGCAATCACTCAAAAGATCGGGAAGAACGAAGAAGACAATTCGGAAAACATCAAAACCAAGCAAATAACTCTTGCAACATAGAACAATTTCTAACAGTACCAAAATTAGGTGAATTTGGCCTTATTAGAATGTTTAGGTCAAGAGCTTCGATTTGCAAAAAGAATCAACTCAAACGGAGCTACGAAACTCAAGTTATGATCAAGCGAAGTTTGAATTCAAATCTGATCTAATTCAAATTTTAAACTTTTCAAAAACATGTTTGAGTTGGATTACTGGATAGAGGGGGTCATAACGAAGACGTGAGCGTTGGTTTCGTTGGATTTGGATAAACGGGTAAGAAGTTGTGCTTGTTTGAAGAACAGGGACTATTCTGTAAATAAAGTATTCACAACCAGGTCCCTGGCCGAAAATAAAACAGAAAAAGAAAAAGACTAAGTAGCGAACGTTTGTTTATAAGATCTAAACAGCGAACGTTCTCTATATAATAAAACCTAAACAAAACCGGTTTTAAACGAAATCTAACCTAAGAAAAAAAAACCGGCGAACCGGGGACAATTTTTATACCGGACCGGGAGAAACCGGCGGGTTGGGTGGTGGATCGGCCGGCGGGCGGTTCCGGCGATCTCCGGCGACGGTGGCAGCAGCTCCGGCGACGGGGGGGCTCAGCGGCGACGGCACTAGCGGCGTGGAGCGGCGCGACAGCGGCGTAGGCGAGGCGACGGCGGCGGATGCGGCGCTTGGCGGGAGTGAAGTGCGGCGGCGCGGCGACAAGATGCGATGGCGGCGGCGGCATCGATCTGCGGCGGCGCGGCGAGGAGCGAGAGGAGGCGGCAATGGCGGGGAGCGGCTCTATATAAAGGGGAGGGTCGGGGAGGCTTGCGGGAGGGGCAGGGTGAGGCGGTGGAGGAGTCCGCGGTGGCTACGGCATCGCCGGCGACGTGTGGGCGCCGGAGACCTGCGGGAACGGGCGCGGGGCTCGGCTGGGCCGCGGCTGGCCTGCCCGGTTGGCTGGGCCGGCCCGGTTCGGTGGGAAGGTTTTTTTTTAAAGATTTTTCCAGACAAATAAAATAATAAAAGTAAAATAAACAAAATATGATATAGGCATATAATATATCAAAATTTTCAGAAAAAGATTTCCTACGATGTGAACATATTTCTAGCATTAAATAAAATACACACAAATTCTAATAAATCAAAGAGTGCTACTGGTCCATTAAAATTCAAAAAAAATCATTTTAAAAATACCAAAATGATTTCAAATTAATTTTTCTCCAATTTTCTAATGTAGGGATTCATGTTACCCTATTTTCCATATATTTTATTTTTGGAGAAAAATAATTTGAATAAAACTCAAATAACTCCAAATTGAAAATAAATTCAAAAGAACTTTGAATTTAATTCTTTGAAACTCCCAACTCATATTTTATATAATTTGAAGAAGTCATTTTATCTTCTCTCGTGAAAATCATTGAGTTGCATAAAGTTTCTGAATCAAAAATATTTTCAAATGAAATTCAAATATTTTCAACACCCCTTGTCATTTAAATAAATGGAAGAAGTCATGTCATCTTCTCTCCGGGGTTTTGTGTTTGAAAAGAATTTGAATTCATGGAGATCATAAAGCAAATATGAAAGTTTGGGAAAGTCCTTTTATTCCCTCTCATTTAACTTTCAAAGAGTTTCGAATTCACTCACTTTCAGTCAATCAATCAAATCTATCTATTTATTATAACATTCCAAAATTTAAAATTTTGGGATGTTACAATGATGAACCATGTTATTACTTCCCAAGCTGAGAAAGTAAAGAAGAAGAGAATGAGGAGTACATGTTGCTATATTTGCCGTAAGAAGGGACACATAGCTTCATCATGTCCCAATGGTAACATCTCTAAGCCTCCAATTATCAATGATCATTATTCACTTAGGAAGGATATTGATGGTAATATGTTTGCCAAGTATGTTGGTGCCCAAAGTGGTTTGAAAGTGGATAAGACCATTTGGGTTGCCAAGCCTATTGTTACTAACTTCTTAGGACCCAACGTGGTTGGGGACCATCGAGATCAAACTTGATCAATAGGTGTGTGGAGGGCATTGGAGACTTGGCTAATTCATGAAGAAAAATTATTCTCACCATGCATTCATTATGATACAAAGCAAGTCAAGTGAATTATCGTCATATTTGTCATTCCAATGCTCCTCTTGGCGGTAACTTGTATTTATATTGTCTACATTGAAAGTTACTAGCCCCATGCATGTTTAGTTTTTGTACCTAGTATGTATTTGTTAATGTTATGCCTCTTAGTATGCTTGATTTGTGTTATCTAGCATGTGTAGGTTGTTATGATTGTCATATAGTTGTGTGTGTGGTTTCGAGCCTTTATTGCTTCATTAGTTGAATCTTCCTTGGCTCTTTTGAGATATTAATGGATCACCACATTATGGGGGAGTGCTATGTTTACGCATATCACAAACCTTTAATGTGTATATATGTGGGATACCACCTAGTATTGTTAGTGCAATATTATCTAGTTACTATGTGGTGTGTAAAGCTCATTTGAAACTCAAATTCTCATCCATTAATTATACTTAGTTGGGTTTCATTTTCCTCTTATGGATAATACATGGATCATCATATTATGGGGGAGTGATATGCTTTGTGCATATCACAATCCTTGTTAATATGAACAATTGAGGGATGCCACTTAGAATTTATATTTGAGATTATCTTATATCGCCGTGGCTTGCAATGCCTTGTTTACGCATGGCATTCTTGTGTGGTTTTGCCCTTGGTTATCTTAAAAAAACATATTTGGGAAATCGTTTGATTAAAGCTATTCCAGTTATTGCTTTGCATGTTGATCTATCTAATTGGTATGTTAATAATATGCTATCCAAGCATTGTGTTTATTTCTAATCTCTCATGTCATGCTTGTGTTAGTATAGATGATCATGTACTTATGTGGTTTCTACGCCAAATAATAACTTGAAAGACCATTTTGTTCGAGTTCATCTTATTAGTTTGTATGGAGTTATGGGAGTTTGTTATCTCATTGTCTATAGTATCCTATATCTACTTGAGTGAGATATTCCTATGAGTATGTGTGCAATGCATATCTTATATGCTCATTGGTTTTCCTTTGTTCATATATTGAACTTTGTGTGCTATCATATGTTGATTTGTCACTTTGATTTATTTTGGACAACATGAATGACCAGTGATGTTATTGGAAGTATTAATGGTTATGTGTTCATTTGTCCATTTTGTATCTCCCTGGATTTTGGTAGGCATGTGCATATGCATAGTTACTATGTGTAAATTTGCATGCCTTGTTTGCTTTATTTGATCCCATATATATATATGGTAAATCCATCAAATTCTTAATAGCTAAGATGTGCATGAAATTCAAATTCATATCGATATGCACATACTTAAGTGGTTTTACCCTATGTGTTGTAGTCATGCTAACTACTTCGGACCCAATAAGTTTGGGGACCATATTGTACTTAAAATGTTTTAGGTACATTTGAGAAGCACTAGGTGCTTGGCTTATTCATGAAGGTTGTGGCACTATGAGGAAATTAGAGCCAAGCTTGGACATTTTATTGATCTACGACTTCATACCAATGCTATCTCGGTAACAAGTATTTACTTCATGCATATATATAGAAATGGGGTCAACCTTGTGTAGGTTGCATCATGGCATGAATTTCTTGACTCGTTCATGTGATACTTGTTTCCTTTCTCAAAGCATCCCAATAATGATCTCTTGTTGCTAGTTGTGATGTCTTTGATGGTTGTGTGTTTGGAGTTCATTAATATACAGTAAGATAATATTAAGCCATGTGCTATGTTTTCAAGCAAAGATCTCATTGGTATATTTTATGACTCCCGGTTGGATATCTTATTCTTTCCTTTTGTAACTATTTCATGTGTACATGCTTCTTTGTGGATATATATCACCATGATTGCCATCTACCTAGAATCTTATACACGTGAGAGAAGTTACATCTCTAGTTGATATCCCTATTCTTTCATGTCCACCGTTTCATTCTCTTTTTTATATCTTTGGTGGCTCCGTGGAAGCATTCATTGTATGAGTGCGTGTCTTACCTCTTTCAATCTTAGTGCACTCATGTTTGGTGAAGTTTGTTGTCCCCGTGCTTGTCTTGACAAGCCTATTATTTCCTATCTTCACCATGGGTTGTCACAAGCTTTATTTTTTAAAAATTTCCTATTAGTGAGGTTGTGAACCCATTTGCTTGATGTGTGTGTGACCTGCTTAACTTCGTGTGTGTGGGAAGGACATGCCTGGCACCTTGTATCTCATTTACTCAAGACTATGTTGATGCCTAATTCTCATCCTTATATTAGTCTTCTCAAGTGCTTTGACGTGACTCACACACATCATTTTGGTTGTGCCTATTATTAGGTTGCCTCATTTACATGTTGCTCAACCATATGTTTGCTTGCAATTGTTTTGTGTTCCTATTGATTTTGGCGGAGTGATGATCCTATTTTGTGCACTTGTATCCAAATAAAAAAATCTAAATAGTGCACAAATCATGGGGAGCTTCTCTATTTTCCTTAGAACACTCCTTTGCTCAAATCATAATATTCTTTTATCCTTCTAGCTCGTCGGATCTTTTGATTGCTTGCATCACATTGTGTTATGCAAATGAGATCAATTTGTGCCATGTACTTTGTGCCATGTGCCTTGCTCTTATGCCATGCTCAAAGTTGTATAATAGTGGATTCACTTGTGGATATCATGTTCTTATCAATTACAACCTTTTTTGTGTATACGGGTTTCTTTGTGGATACATATCATGATTATTATTGGCCACTTAGAAAATTTTATACATAAGAAAGTTCATATCTTTCCTTGATATCATTTAGTCCTTGTTGGCCACTTTGTGTGTTCCTTTTATTCGTATAGTGGCTTCGGTAAGAGGTTGTGTCGTGAGTGCTTGTATGCATTGCATATATCCTTTCGCACTCAAGTGTTTTGGATGTATTTTGGACCCATACTTGACATGATGATCACATTGGATATTCCTATTTTATCTTATCCAAAATATGTTCTTTGGATCTTTTGAATGTTTTCCTCCCATGTTTAATCTTATTTTCATATCATACTATCTTGTTGCATTCTATATACTATATATGGGTTGAGCTCCTCAAATTTTTCATCATTGAATACGTGCATTTGATTTCACTCACATTTTCGCGATATGCACACATTAAGGAGGAACTCATACTATATTAGTCTTCTAGATTTTTCCATCCATTTTGGCATTTGTTGCCAATGGGGGAGAAGTTTAGAGGGTTCAAGATAAGTATTTTTGTAGTGCTTGTTGACACTCATGCATATCTACCCCTGTTATATATTCTTGTTGCATGGATGAGTATTGTATATAGGGAAATCTTCTCCTAGTTTATGTCAACCAATATATGCAATGACATTCAAAGTTCATTCACACATGCATATATTGTGGGGGAGTTTGCTCTATATACTATGGATGTACTATCATCAAATGCTTGTGTAGTGTCTTGATGATAGTACAACCATCCCAAGTATACAATTTACCCTCGGATAAATTGCATGCTTATTTAAAAATTGCATATATAAACCCTCTTGTTGAGATTGTCATCAATTACCAAAATGGGGGAGATTGAAAGTACATGTAGTCCCCATGTGTGGTTTTGATAATTAAATAACAATACTATCATCAAATGTTTGCATTGAGATATACATTTGGAGTTCATTGGAGTATCTTAAGGGTTGCCATGCTTAGAGCTATGGTTTGAGCCATAATGGATCAAGATCTTAAAAGGATGATTTGAATGATGAATTCTAGGAGTGACTCAAAGATATGATCATAATGGACTCATGTGTTGAGTCATGATTGATCAAGTGTTCAAGCAAGCTATTCAAGTGAAGAATTCAATATACTCTTCAAGACGTCAAGATTAAACATGGAGTAGAGATATAGGTTGACCAAGATGAAGCTCAAAGATCGAACTCTAAATGGACAACACACGAGCACAAATGATGCACCACATAGGATCTTGTGGTATGATAAGAAATTATCAATTGCACTCTGTGTACTAACCCATACTATGTGTTGTCTATGTTTTTGAGGGTTAGGTGATTCTCATGGGCTCGCATCAAGAAAGAGATTTCAAGTGTCTATGGGAGGATGACATCAAGTGTTGGTGATCATGGTTGACAAGGGCAAGTTCAAGATAACCATCCCAAAGGATTACATTCTTGAAGCTTGTGGATGATCAAATGATGGACAAGTGAAGATGAATACAAAGCAAAGCTTCCCACATTGTGTATGGGGGAGAGACTTGAAGAATTTACCAATGTCTTGCCTTCATCTTGAGCCAAGAAGAGACATCAACATCAAGCTCAAGTGAACGGCTAGTGTCGAAGGTATTAGTTCCTTTGATGTTAGTGTGGTGGAGTGATGACCACCAAAGAAACATGTACACTCAAGAATGGATTCTCGATAGCTATGTAGTGTAGCTCTTTTATGATTCTTGAGTTATAGGGATCCCGCACTATTAAGAGGGGATAAAAGGGATTTATGATGGATTTGCTCAATTCAACATCTTCTATACACAATTCCACTCATATCCTATATACCAAAGAAAAGCCAAAGCCAAATAGTTTCCCAAAATATATGATCTAACCTTTCCATACTTTGCACCCTCCATTTTGGTTTATCTTGGTTGGTTCTCTATGTGAGGACCTGGAGCTTTTCCATAGCTTCACAACGAGCCCAAGATCATCAAAATTGGAGTTTGGATGTGAAAGTTATGCATGTTTTAGTTTTGGGGTTCCTGCTGTTATTTTAGCCGGACGTCCGGTAACGTCCGGAAATCCGGTGTGCCGATCCAGAAGCAAACAGACGGATTTCTGGTACTTATCGGATGTCCGGCAAGTGTCGGATGTCCGACAAACCTGTTTCGCAAATATCCTGCTACATTTGTCTGATGGCATGCTACGGTCGTCGGACGTCCGGTGTTCCACCGGACGTCCGGTAATCCACCGGACGTCCGACACTTTCCTGAGCAGAATTCTCCCCAACGACCACATTTGGGGCCACACTATAAATACCCCTTCACTACTTCATGGAGGGGTTGAGCAACACATTCATATGAACCCTAGAACACAAAAAGGCTCCCTCTCACTTCTCCTACACCAAATCTTAGATCCCAGAGAGATTCATGAGAGTTCTTGAGAGATTTTCCAATCAAGTGATAGATCCACTCCCTCTCCCTCTCTTGACCAAAGGAATTCGTGATTTGAGCAAGTCTTGAGCATTTCCCCTTTGTTCTTGTTACTCTTGGAGGTTGGAGACTCCTAGGCGGTAGGAGTGCTCCGGTGAGGAATCAACTTGTGATTTGTCCCCCGGAAAGTTTGTGAAGGTTTGGAGGCCGCCTCAAGGTGTACCACTAGTGGATGAGAATCGCCTTCGTGGTGATATCTCAAGGAGAATAGGGTGAGCCTTCGTGGCGTTGGTGTGCCTTCGTGGTAACGTCCACCTCTCTAATGGTGACTAGCTTCCCTCCAAGGAAGTGAACATCGGGATACATCCTCGTCTTTGTGACTTTGGTTATCCCTAACCCTAACTCCTTACTTGTGGTTTACTTTGGTCACTTGACCGTGCATTCATTGTATCTTGTTGTCCTCATTATATTGTGTTGGCCATTCCCTTGAAGAGATTATTTAGGCCTACACTTTATATTCGCAATTCATACTTTCTACTATTGTTCTATCTTATGCTTAGTGTGAATTGCTAGCTTGTAACATTCATTTCCATATCTTGTGACATAACTTGTGTAATCTTGTAGTGCTTACTTGAGTTTGCTTGTATCATTCAATTCCATATATTGTGATACAATTTGTGTAAGCTTGTATTGCTTACTTGTGGTAGTGTGTATTATTCATTTCCATATCTCGTGATATACATTGAGTAAGTTAGTGTGACTTACTTGTGCTTACTCATATCCTCGTTGTTCTCATCTTGTTTATCCTAAGTTGTTGGTGCACTTAGTGAGCCTAGTATATTTAGGATTTATGCTTGAAAAGTATCCGCTTAGTTTATTTCCGCATTAGGATATAGCGAAATCCGTAAAAGATTTTAAAACGCCTATTCACCCCCCCTCTAGGCGACATCATGGTCCTTTCAGGCGGGCGCCCGGCGGAGTGACGGCGGTGCGCGTGGGGAAGGAGACCGCGGCGAGCGCGAGGACGACGTCGGAGCGGGGGCAGCCGTGCGGGGAGGCCGGAGCAGGGCTATGGACGCCGAGGAAGGAGGCCGAGCATGGCGAGCAGGGGCCCGAGGCCACGTCGGCCTCGCTCGGCAGCGACAAGGGCGAGGCGCAGCGAGGCAAGGCTCAGGCACGCATGTTGACGTGCGTGGGCATGCGCGTGCGGCAACAGCTAGGCATAGCGCGGGCGGGAGCGGGTGGACGCGGTGCACGGTCGAGAGCTGCAGGCGGCGACGGCGTGGCCGACGCGGTGGTGCGCGTGCACGCGGACGGCACCGAGCAGAGGCAGGCAAGGGGGGAGGGCGAGGCCTCACCGAGGGAACGTAGGGGGTACAGGCAGCGGGGGGTCGAGGTGGTCGATGGGGACGACGGCGTCGGGGGAGGTAGACCGGCGAGGAAGCGTGGTCGAGGCGGCGTGAGGAGACGAGGAGGCGGCGGATCCGGCGATGAAGCTCGGTGGCAGGCTGCGAAATCCACGGGCGGCAACGGCGATGTCGGCGGGGCGCGGTCGGGGTTGAGCCCTCGATCTCGATCCAGAACGAGGAGGGAGTGGGCGATGTGGGGGGAGGAGTGGGGTAGTGCGTTCGGGTTAGGGTTTCGGTAGTGGGTGTAATGGGAGTGTGGGGTGGCCGGTTGGGCTAGCGGTCTGGCCTGGCTGGGCCAAGGCCCAGTTGGGCCGAGGGAGGGAAGGGTTCCCTTCTCCCCTTTTTTGTATTTTGTTTTTTCCTTTTGTTTATTTTTCTTTCTATTTTCTTATTTCTTTTATTTATTTAATAATTTATAGTTTTACAATAAGTAAAACCCATTCCTAAAATAGAGTTACAATTCCAACTACTTCCACAGAAAGTTTTACCCCTGATCAAAATAGTTTAGCATTTTATAATATTCAAAAGGCATTTATTTAATAGTTTTACCTACTGTTTTAATCATTTAAGTGCATTTAAACCTTTTATAAAAATGTGGTTTCTTCACAATAATTACATATGCATTATTTGGCAACACCCCAACATTTTAGTTTAATATTTGAAATCCTTTACAGTTTGACTTTATTTTAAGTTTGAATTTCGAATCGATTTTGAACTAACACGAGATTAACAACAGTAATCGTGGTGACGTGGCATCATTAACGTGGGATTACTGTAGCCTAATTATCCGGGCGTCACATATGCATGCTATGAGATGCAGAATGAGATAGATCCAACTTGTGGGAACATAAACCACTTGTGGTTGAAAAGGATGAATCTATCGGATCAAAAAGACTATAAAAAGAGGTTTTATTTACCACACGAGGAACTGCTAGACGGAGTGGGAGAGGAGGCCGAGCAGTTCGATCTTCCGTGCCCTAACTTGGTGCCGGAGGACACCTACGGCGACGACGGAGAAGACGATGTCTGCGGCCGGCGTGAGGACGGCGTCGGTGAGGTCGCGACAGCTAAGTGCTTCGTCACCGGCGTCGTCGAGGGCTATCGGTGGTGCTAGGGTTTGTGCGAGAGTGGAAGAAGAGATAATGACTAGGGTGAGGCGTGTATTTATAGAGACAGGGACGGCACAACGTTATTACGCAGGTGCCCCTGGCGGTTCACATCTGAAGGACACATGGCGATCATGAAACACATTGGAGGTTGTTCCATGTTCCCTCGCATGCCTGGATTATCGGGTGGTCGTTCCCACTTCTCCGGGTTTCAGGTAAAAAGGATTGAGCATTTAAAAACAGATTTAATGTTTGTCTCTGTATCTTCTGCTGACAAGGACACATCGAAGACATTCGACAGTTTCAATAGAATGCATATGATTTGGATAGATAGACTTGAGATAGGAGCATAGAAAGGTTAGGGTCCGATCACATTCACTTAGTTCAAAAGATTCAACGTGAAGACATAGCTATAAGTGAATGTTGTAGAGGACAGAAACTAAATCAGTACATTGAAGATAAACATGAGGCCATGTTAACATTGAAGACAAACAAAATGCGAAGACTTTCAAATGTAACGCCATGAGAAAAACACTTCTAAGGGAAGAATTTGGTGGTGGTGTTACCCACCATATAGGAAGTATTAGACCCAGACACGGCACACAATTATTGTGGCGCTCCGAAGTCAAATTCCACGTTAATGTATTCACACTCAGAATGTAAGTCTTCATTGTTTGAAGATATACTTTACTTCATGTGTTGCACATCTAAGTCATCAACATGCATAAGTGTTAGAATGTGTGCCTGATCACAGAACATTTGAGGATTTCAAGATATTTAGCTCACACCGTAACTTGCAAAACCTTTTCTCATCCAAGGGCTTTGTGAAGATATCTGCCAGTTGCTCTTCAGTGTTGACATGTATGATATCAATATCTTCCTTCATGACATGATCTCTCAGAAAGTGATGACGAATTTCAATGTGCTTTGTCTTCGAGTGCTGAACTGGGTTGTTAGCAATCTTGATGGCGCTTTCGTTGTCGCAGTAGAGTGGCACTTGTTTCAGATGAATGCCATAGTTTTTGAGTGTTTACTTCATCCATAGAAGCTGAGCGCAGCAAGATTCAACAGCAATGTATTCAGATTCAGTAGTGGAGAGAGATGCACAGTTCTGCTTCTTTGAAGACCAACATACAAGTGAGCATCCCAGAAAGTGACATGTGCCTGATGTAGACTTGTGATCCACCTTGTCACCAGCATAATCAGTATCCGAGAATCCAACTAGATCAAACTCTGAGCCCTTTGGATACCACAATCCTAGTGTTGGGGTGTGAGCCAAATATCGAAGAATTCGCTTCACAGCTAAGTGATGCGATTCCTTTGGTGCCGCTTGGAATCGGGCACACATGCAAACACTAAGCATGATATCTGGCCTAGATGCACATAAATAAAGCAAAGAACCAATCATGGAGCGGTATACCTTTTGATCGAACTCTTTACCATTGTCGTCGGGACCCAGATGGTGTTTAGCTGGCATTGGCGTCGTGTAACCTTTGCAATCTTGCATTCCAAACTTCTTCATGCAATCTTTGAGGTATTTCTCTTGATATATGAAGATGCCGTTGTGTTGCTGTCGTATTTGAAGACCAAGGAAGAACTTCAACTCTCCCATCATGGACATTTGATATTGCTCTTGCATCATGTATCCAAACTCATCACTGTATTTCTGATTAGTGCAGCCGAAGATAATGTCATCCACATATATTTGGCACACAAACAGTTCACCATCATATGTCTTTGTGAAGAGTGTGGGATCTAGCGAACCAGGTTAGAAGCCTTTGCTCTTCAGGAAGTCTTTGAGTGTGTCATACCAAGCACGAGGGGCTTGTTTGAGGCCATACAGTGCCTTGTTGATCTTATACACCATGTCAGGATGTTTTGGATCTTCAAAGCCAGGCGGTTGTGCAACATACACTTCTTCTTCAATCTTGCCATTGAGAAAAGCGCTCTTCACATCCATTTGATACAGAAGAATGTTATGATGATTTGCATAGGCCAGCAGTATGCGTATAGCTTCAAGCCTAGCCACAGGAGCAAATGTTTCATCGAAGTCAATTCCTTCAACTTGAGTGTATCCTTGAGCAACGAGACGAGCTTTGTTTCTGACAAATTGACCATGCTCATCTTGCTTGTTGCGATATATCCATTTAGTGCCTATGATATTGTGCTTATGAGGATCAGGACACTTGACCAGTTCCCATACATTATTCAGCTCAAATTGTTGAAGCTCTTCTTGTTGGGTTTCGTAGTAATTTCAAAAAATTTCCTACGCACAGGCAAGATCATGGTGATGCATAGCAACGAGAGGGGAGAGTGTGATCTACATACCCTTGTAGATCGACAACGGAAGCGTTAGCACAACATGGTTGATGTAGTCGTACGTCTTCACGGCCCGACCGATCAAGCACCGAAACTACGGCACCTCCGAGTTCTAGCACACGTTCAGCTCGATGACGATCCCCGGACTCCGATCCAGCAAAGTGTCGGGGAAGAGTTCCTTCAGCACGACGGCGTGGTGATGATATTGATGTACTACTGTCGCAGGGCTTCGCCTAAGCACCGCTACAATATTATCGAGGACTATGGTGGAAGGGGGCACCGCACACGGCTAAGAATATGATCACGTGGATCAACTTGTGTGTCTAGGGGTGCCCCCTTCCTCCGTATATAAAGGATCAAAGGGGGGGTGCGGCCGGCCAGGGAGGGCGCGCCAGGAGGAGTCCTACTCCCTCCGGGAGTAGGATTCCCCCCCTTTCCTAGTTGGAATAGGATTCGGGAGGGGGGAAAGAGGAGAGAGAGAAGGAAGGGGGGCGCCGGCCCCCTCTCCTTGTCCTATTCGGACTAGGGGGGAGGGGCACGTGGCCCAGCCCTGGCCACCTCTCCTCTCTTCCACTAAAGCCCACTAAGGCCCATATACCTCCCGGGGGGTTCCGGTAACCTCTCGGTACTCCGGTAAAATCCCGATTTCAGCCGGAACACTTCCGATATCCAAATATAGGCTTCTAATATATCAATCTTTATGTCTCGACCAATTCGAGACTCCTCGTCATGTCCGTGATCACATCCGGGACTCCGAACAAACTTCGGTACATCAAAACTCATAAACTCATAATATAACTGTCATCGAAACCTTAAGCGTGCGGACCCTACGGGTTCGAGAACAATGTAGACATGACCGAGACACGTCTCCGGTCAATAACCAATAGCGGAACCTGGATGCTCATATTGGCTCCTACATATTCTACGAAGATCTTTTATCGGTCGGACCGCATAACAACATACGTTGTTCCTTTTGTCATCGGTATGTTACTTGCCCGAGATTCGATCGTCGGTATCTAAATACCTAGTTCAATCTCGTTACCGGCAAGTCTCTTTACTCGTTCCGTAATACATCATCTCACAACTAACTCATTAGTTGCAATGCTTGCAAGGCTTATGTGATGTGCATTACCGAGAGGGCCCAGAGATACCTCTCCGACAATCGGAGTGACAAATCCTAATCTCAAAATATGCCAACCCAACATGTACCTTTGGAGACACCTGTAGAGCACCTTTATAATCACCCATTTACGTTGTGACGTTTGGTAGCACACAAAGTGTTCCTCCGGCAAACGGGAGTTGCATAATCTCATAGTCATAGGAACATGTATAAGTCATGAAGAAAACAATAGCAACATACTAAACGATCGGGTGCTAAGCTAACGGAATGGGTCATGTCAATCAGATCATTCACCTAATGATGTGATCCCGTTAATCAAATAACAACTCTTTGTCTATGGTTAGGAAACATAACCATCTTTGATCAACGAGCTAGTCTAGTAGAGGCATACTAGTGACACTATGTTTGTCTATGTATTCACACATGTATTATGTTTCCGGTTAATACAATTCTAGCATGAATAATAAACATTTATCATGATATAAGGAAATAAATAATAACTTTATTATTGCCTCTAGGGCATATTTCCTTCAGTCTCCCACTTGCACTAAAGTCAATAATCTAGATTACACAGTAATGATTCTAACACCCATGGAGCCTTGGTGCTGATCATGTTTTGCCCGTGGAAGAGGCTTAGTCAATGGGTCTGTTACATTCAGATCCGTATGTATCTTGCAAATCTCTATGTCTCCCACCTGGACTAGATCCCGGATGGAATTGAAGCGTCTCTTGATGTGCTTGGTTCTTTTGTGAAATCTGGATTCCTTTGCCAAGGCAATTGCACCAGTATTGTCACAAAAGATTTTCATTGGACCCGATGCACTAGGTATGACACCTAGATCGGATATGAACTCCTTCATCCAGACTCCTTCATTTGCTGCTTCCGAAGCAGCTATGTATTCCGCTTCACACGTAGATCCCGCCACGACGCTTTGTTTAGAACAGCACCAACTGACAACTCCACCGTTTAATGTAAACACGTATCCGGTTTGTGATTTAGAATCGTCCGGATCAGTGTCAAAGCTTGCATCGACGTAACCATTTACGATTAGCTCTTTGTCACCTCCATAAACGAGAAACATATCCTTAGTCCTTTTCAGGTATTTCAGGATGTTCTTGACCGTTGTCCAGTGATCCACTCCTGGATTACTTTGGTACCTCCCTGCTAGACTTATAGCAAGGCACACATCAGGTCTGGTACACAGCATTGCATACATGATAGAGCCTATGGCTGAAGCATAGGGAACATCTTTCATTTTCTCTCTATCTTCTGCAGTGGTCGGGCATTGAGTCTGACTCAACTTCACACCTTGTAACACAGGCAAGAACCCTTTCTTTGCTTGATCCATTTTGAACTTCTTCAAAACTTTGTCAAGGTATGTGCTTTGTGAAAGTCCAATTAAGCGTCTTGATCTATCTCTATAGATCTTTATGCCTAATATGTAAGCAGCTTCACCGAGGTCTTTCATTGAAAAACTCTTATTCAAGTATCCCTTTATGCTATCCAGAAATTCTATATCATTTCCAATTAGTAATATGTCATCCACATATAATATCAGAAATGCTACAGAGCTCCCACTCACTTTGTTGTAAATACAGGCTTCTCCAAAAGTCTGTATAAAACCAAATGCCTTGATCACACTATCAAAGCGTTTATTCCAACTCCGAGAGGCTTGCACCAGTCCATAAATGGATCGCTGGAGCTTGCACACTTTGTTAGCTCCCTTTGGATCGACAAAACCTTCTGGTTGCATCATATACAACTCTTCTTCCAGAAATCCATTCAGGAATGCAGTTTTGACATCCATCTGCCAAATTTCATAATCATAAAATGCCGCAATTGCTAACATGATTCGGACAGACTTAAGCATCGCTACGGGTGAGAAGGTCTCATCGTAGTCAACCCCTTGAACTTGCCGAAAACCTTTTGCGACAAGTCAAGCTTTGTAGACAGTAATATTACCGTCAACGTCAGTCTTCTTCTTGAAGATCCATTTATTCTCAATTGCTTGCCGATCATTGGGCAAGTCAACCAAAGTCCATACTTTGTTCTCATACATGGATCCCATCTCAGATTTCATGGCTTCAAGACATTTTGTGGAATCTGGGCTCACCATCGCTTCTTCATAGTTCGTAGGTTCATCATGATCTAGTAGCATGACTTCCAGAACAGGATTACCGTACCACGCTGGCGCGGATCTCACTCTGGTTGATCTACGAGGTTCAGTAGTATCTTGTTCTGAAGTTTCATGATCATTATCATTAGCTTCCTCACTAATTGGTGTAGGTGTCACAAAAACAGGTTTCTGTGATGTACTACTTTCCAATAAGGGAGTAGGTACAGTTACCTCATCAAGTTCTACTTTCCTCCCACTCACTTCTTTCGAGAGAAACTCCTTCCCCAGAAAGTTTCCAAATTTAGCAACAAAAGTCTTGCCTTCGGATCTGTGATAGAAGGTGTATCCAATAGTTTCCTTTGGATATCCTATGAAGACACATTTCTCTGATTTGGGTTCGAGTTTATCAGGTTGAAGCTTTTTCAGATAAGCATCGCAGCCCCAAACTTTCAGAAACAACAACTTTGGTTTCTTGCCAAACCACAGTTCATAAGGCGTCGTCTCAACGGATTTTGATGGTGCCCTATTTAACGTGAATGCAGCCGTCTCTAGAGCGTATCCCCAAAACGATAGCGGTAAATCAGTAAGAGACATCATAGATCGTACCATATCTAGTAAAGTACGATTACGACGTTCGGACACACCATTACGCTGTGGTGTTCCGGGTGGCGTGAGTTGTGAAACTATTCCACATTGTTTCAAATGTACACCAAACTTGTAACTCAAATATTCTCCTCCACGATCAGATCGTAGGAATTTTATTTTCTTGTTACGATGATTTTCAACTTCACTCTGAAATTCTTTGAACTTTTCAAACGTTTCAGACTTGTGTTTCATTAAGTAGATATACCCATATCTGCTTAAGTCATCTGTAAAGGTGAGAAAATAACGATATCCGCCACGAGCCTCAACATTCATCGGACCACATACATCTGTATGTATGATTTCTAACAAATCTGTTGCTCTCTCCATAGTACCGGAGAACGGTGTTTTTGTCATCTTACCCATAAGGCACGGTTCGCAAGTACCAAGTGATTCATAATCAAGTGGTTCCAAAAGCCCATCAGTATGGAGTTTCTTCATGCGCTTTATACCGATATGACCTAAACGGCAGTGCCACAAATAAGTTGCACTATCATTATCAACTCTGCATCTTTTGGTTTCAACACTATGAATATGTGTGTCACTACTATCGAGATTTAATAAGAATAGACCACTCTTTAAGGGTGCATGACCATAAAAGATATTACTCATGTAAATAGAACAACCATTATTCTCTGATTTAAATGAATAACCGTCTCGCATCAAAGAAGATCCAGATATAATGTTCATGCTTAACACTGGCACCAAATACAATTATTTAGGTCTAATATTAATCCCGAAGGTAGATGTAGAGGTAGCGTGCCGACTGCGAACACATCGACTTTGGAACCGTTTCCCACGCGCATCGTCACCTCGTCCTTAGCCAATCTTCTCTTAATCCGTAGTCCCTGTTTCGAGTTGCAAATATTAGCAACAGAACCAGTATCAAATACCCAGGTGCTACTGCGAGCATTAGTAAGGTACACATCAATAACATGTATATCACATATACCTTTGTTCACCTTGCCATCCTTCTTATCCGCCAAATACTTGAGGCAGTTCCGCTTCCAGTGACCAGTCTGCTTGCAGTAGAAGCACTCAGTTTCAGGCTTAGGTCCAGGTTTGGGTTTCATCTCTTGAGCAGCAACTTGCTTGCTGTTCTTTTTGAAGTTCCCCTTCTTCTTCCCTTTGCCCTTTTTCTTGAAACTAGTGGTCTTGTTGACCATCAACACTTGATGCTCCTTCTTGATTTCTACCTCCGCAGCTTTCAGCATTGCGAAGAGCTCGGGAATAGTCTTGTTCATCCCTTGCATATTATAGTTCATCACGAAGCTCTTGTAGCTTGGTGGCAGTGATTGGAGAATTCTATCAATGACGCAATCATCTGGAAGATTAACTCCCAATTGAATCAAGTGATTATTATACCCAGACATTTTGAGTATATGCTCACTGACAGAACTGTTCTCCTCCATCTTGCAACTATAGAACTTATTGGAGACTTAATATCTCTCAATCCGGGCATTTTCTTGAAATAATAACTTCAATTCCTGGAACATCTCATATGCTCCATGACGTTCAAAACGTCGTTGAAGTCCCGATTCTAAGCCGTAAAGCATGGCACACTGAACTATCGAGTAGTCATCAGCTTTGCTCTGCCAGACGTTCATAACATCTGGTGTTGCTCCAGCAGCAGGCCTGGCACCCAGCGGTGCTTCTAGGACGTAATTCTTCTGTGCAGCAATGAGGATAATCCTCAAGTTACGGACCCAGTCCGTGTAATTGCTACCATCATCTTTCAACTTTGCTTTCTCAAGGAACGCATTAAAATTCAACGGAACAACAGCACGGGCCATCTATCTACAATCAAACATAAATAAGCAAGATACTATCAGGTACTAAGTTCATGATAAATTTAGGTTCAATTAATCATATTACTTAAGAACTCCCACTTAGATAGACATCCCTCTAATCCTCTAAGTGATTACGTGATCCAAATCAACTAAACCATGTCCGATCATCACGTGAGATGGAGTAGTTTCATTGGTGAACATCGCTATGTTGATCATATATGCTATATGATTCACGCTCGACCTTTCGGTCTCCGTGTTCCGAGGCCATATCTGTATATGCTTGGCTCGTCAAGTATAAGCTGAGTATTCCGCGTGTGCAACTGTTTTGCACCCGTTGTATTTGAACGTAGAGCCTATCACACCCGATCATCACGTGGTGTCTCAGCACGAAGAACTTTCGCAACGGTGCATACTCAGGGAGAACACTTCTTGATAATTAGTGAGAGATCATCTTATAATGCTACCGTCAATCAAAGCAAGATAAGATGCATAAAAGATAAACATCACATGCAATCAATATAAGTGATATGATATGGCCATCATCATCTTGTGCTTGTGATCTCCATCTTCGAAGCACCGTCGTGATCACCATCGTCACCGGCGCGACACCTTGATCTCCATCGTAGCATCGTTGTCATCTCGCCAATCTTATGCTTCCACGACTATCGCTACCGCTTAGTGATAAAGTAAAGCATTACAGCTCGATTGCATTGCATACAATAAAGCGACAACCATATGGCTCCTGCCAGTTGCCGATAACTCGGTTACAAAACATGATCATCTCATACAATAAAGTTTAGCATCATGTCTTGACCATATCACATCACAACATGCCCTGCAAAACCAAGTTAGACGTCCTCTACTTTGTTATTGCATGTTTTACGTGGCTGCTACGGGCTTAAGCAAGAACCAATCTTACCTACGCATCAAAACCACAATGATAGTTTGTCAAGTTGGTGTTGTTTTAACCTTCGCAAGGACCGAGCGTAGCCACACTCGGTTCAACTAAAGTTGCAGAAACTGTCACCCGCTAGCCACCTTTGTGCAAAGCACGTCGGGAGAACTGGTCTCGCGTAAGCGTACGCGTAATGTCGGTCCGGGCCGCTTCGTCCAACAATACCGTCAAACCAAAGTATGACATGCTGGTAAGCAGTATGACTTATATCGCCCACAACTCACTTGTGTTCTACTCATGCATATAACATCAACATATAAAACCTAGGCTCGGATGCCACTGTTGGGTTTCATAGTAATTTCAAAAAAAATCCTACGCACACGCAAGATCATGGTGATGTATAGCAACGAGAGGAGAGAGTGTGATCTACATACCCTTGTAGATCGACAATGGAAGCGTTAGCACAACGTGGTTGATGTAGTCGTACGTCTTCACGGCCCGACCGATCAAGCACTGAAACTACGGCACCTCCGAGTTCTAGCACACGTTCAGCTCGATGACGATCCCCGGACTCCGATCCAGCAAAGTGTCGGGGAAGAGTTCCATCAGCACGACGGCGTGGTGACGATCTTGATGTACTACCATCGCAGGGCTTCGCCTAAGCACCGCTACAATATTATCGAGGACTATGATGGAAGGGGGCACCGCACATGGCTAAGAATATGATCACGTGGATCAACTTGTGTGTCTAGGGGTGCCCCCTGCCTTCGTATATAAAGGATCAAAGGGGGGGTGCGGCTGGGCAGGGAGGGCGTGCCAGGAGGAGTCCTACTCCCTCCGGGAGTAGGATTCCCCCCCTTTCCTAGTTGGAATAGGATTCGGGAAGGGGGAAAGAGGAGAGAGAGAAGGAAGGGGGGCGCCGGCCCCCTCTCCTTGTCCTATTCGGACTAGGGGGGAGGGGCGCGCGGCCCAGCCCTGGCCACCTCTCCTCTCTTCCACTAAAGCCCACTAAGGCCCATATACCTCCTGGGGGGTTCCGGTAACCTCCCGGTACTCCGGTAAAATCCCGATTTCACCCGGAACACTTTCGATATCCAAATATAGGCTTCCAATATATCAATCTTTATGTATCGACCAATTCGAGACTCCTCGTCATGTCCGTGATCACATCCGGGACTCCGAACAAACTTCGGTACATCAAAACTCATAAACTCATAATATAACTGTCATCGAAACCTTAAGCGTGCGGACCCTACGGGTTCGAGAACAATGTAGACATGACCGAGACACGTCTCCGGTCAATAACCAATAGCGGAACCTGGATGCTCATATTGGCTCCTACATATTCTACGAAGATCTTTTATCGGTCAGACCGCATAACAACATACGTTGTTCCTTTTGTCATCGGTATGTTACTTGCCCGAGATTCGATCATCGGTATCTCAATACCTAGTTCAATCTCGTTATCGGCAAGTCTCTTTACTTGTTCCGTAATACATCATCTCACAACTAACTCATTAGTTGCAATGCTTGCAAGGCTTATGTGATGTGCATTACCGAGAGGGCCCAGAGATACCTCTCCGACAATCGGAGTGACAAATCCTAATCTCGAAATACGCCAACCCAACATGTACCTTTGGAGACACCTATAGAGCACCTTTATAATCACCCATTTACGTTGTGACGTTTGGTAGCACACAAAGTGTTCCTCTGGCAAACGGGAGTTGCATAATCTCATAGTCATAGGAACATGTATAAGTCATGAAGAAAGCAATAGCAACATACTAAACGATCGGGTGCTAAGCTAACGGAATGGGTCATGTTAATCAGATCATTCACCTAATGATGTGATCCCGTTAATCAAATAACAACTCTTTGTCTATGGTTAGGAAACATAACCATCTTTGATCAACGAGCTAGTCTAGTAGAGGCATACTAGTGACACTCTGTTTGTCTATGTATTCACACATGTATTATGTTTCCAGTTAATACAATTCTAGCATGAATAATAAACATTTATCATGATATAAGGAAATAAATAATAACTTTATTATTGCCTCTAGGGCATATTTCCTTCACTTCTTGCATAGCTTGAATCCATTCAGGTTTCATCAAGGCTTCATCAACTTTCTTGGGTTCAGATATTGAGACGAATGTGAAGTGCCCACGGAAATTTGCTAGTTGTGTTGCCCTTGAACAAGTGAGTGGACCAGGTGCATTGATGCTATCAATTATTTTCTCAATTTGTACTTCATTTGCAACACGAGGATGAACAGGACACAGATTTTGCTCTTGCTGATCATTGTCATCGTTAGCAGGATTGTCTTCAGGCTGAGCATTGTCTTCTGGTTGATCTGGTCTAGAGATGATGAGTTCCTCTTCGGGCTGTGCTTCAGACGGTATGATTTCTCCAGTTCCCATAAGCTTGATGGATTCACTGGATGGAACTTCATCTAGCACATTTGGCAGGTGCTCTCTTTGCGAGCCATTAGTCTCATCGAACCGCACATCCACAATTTCAACCACTTTATAGTGAAAGAGGTTGAAGACTCTATAGGAGTGCGAATCCTTTCCGTATCCAAGCATAAAACCTTCATGTGCTTTCGGTGCAAATTTTGAAGTGTGATGTGGATCCTTGATCCAGCACCTGGCACCAAATACTCTGAAGTAACTAACATTTGGCTTCTTACCAGTGAGAAGCTCATAGGATGTTTTGTTCAGAAGCTTGTGAAGATAAACATGGTTGATGATATGGCATGCAGTATCAATGGCTTTAGGCCAGAACTTTCTTGGAGTCTTGTATTCATCGAGCATCGTCCGGGCCATCTCAATGAGTGTCCTGTTCTTGTGTTCCACGATGCCATTCTGTTGCGGCATGTACGGAGCTGAGAACTCATGAGTGATGCCCAAAGTATCAAGATAAGTGTCGAGGCCAGTGTTCTTGAATTCAGTGCCATTGTCACTTCTGATGTGCTTGATCTTGACGCCATAGTTGTTCATGGCTCGATTGGCGAAACGTCTGAAGACATCCTGCACTTCAGTCTTGTAGAGAATTATATGCACCCATGTATATATTGAATAATCATCAACAATGACGAAGCCATAGAGACAAGTAGTAGTAGTAAGAGTTGAGTAGTGAGTGGGACCGAAGAGGTCCATGTGTAGCAGTTCGAAGGGTTGAGTCGTTGTCATGATTGTCTTCGAGGGATGCTTGGCCCTCGTCATCTTTCCAGCTTCGCAGGCACCGCATAAGTGATCCTTCTTGAACTTGACGCCCTCGATGCCTATGATATGCTTCTTCTTTGCAAGAGTGTGCAAGTTCCTCATGCCAGCATGCCCTAGCCTCCGATGCCAGAGCTAGCATTCTGAAGCTTTTGCAAGAAGACATACGGCAAGCTGTGGTCCTGCTGAGAAATCTACCATGTACAAATCATCTTTCCGATACCCTTCAAAGACTAGAGACTTGTCAGATTCCATTAGAACAAGGCAACGATATTTTCCAAACATCACAATCATGTTTAAATCACAAAGCATTGAGACGGACATTAAGTTGAAACCAAGGGATTCAACAAGCATCACTTTATCCATGTGCTGATCCCTTGAGATTGCAACTCTACCTAGACCCAATACCTTGCTTTTACCAGTATCAGCAAATGTGATGTGACTCTTGTCAAATGGACGTAAGGTTGATTCCATGAGAAGACTTCGCTTGCCAGTCATGTGATTAGTACACCCACTATCAATAATCCATTCTGAAGCAACTGGTATCATACCCTATAGTGCAGTTAGGGGGATAGGCTTCACGAAGAGAATTGTGAAGCATAAACATTTGACGAGCAAGTGGATTATGAAAGCTTAGATCGAGGTTAGGACTGATAGGGCAAGTAGCAAGCGACTCAGGAACAAAATACATAATAAGACCATTTGGGCATTTGATCTTGCGCCCTACAAGATGTTTAAGGTCCCCAGCAATAGCTTCAGACGCATTTGATTTTCGGCTGGAGACCCTTCCCTGCAAAAGAGAGTTAAGCTTTCTTAGCCACCCACATCTTCAAGGGTGGCTTCGAAGCAATGAGTCTAAGAGCATCAGAGAACTTTGGCTTTGGATCCCTAGCAAATAGTCTTGCAGGTGGACAATAGTACTCATAAGAATAAGCAGGGTAGTTCTTGGTCTTATGAACATGGCGGTTTGATGAAACGCGCTCATATTCATAGGCCTGAGTATGGTTTCCCTGCAAAACATTTGCGTTAGTGCGACTCAGGTGAGTCCTCTATCTGTATGAAGCTTTTGGACCATATGAAGCCCGTGGTCTGGGGTTTGTCTTCTTCACTTGTGGTGTCATGACGACATACATAGGAAGATTTTCCACACACTTTTTTGGCACCTAGATCTTCTTCATAGGTGGCCCATACCTGCAGTTAGTACCAATATACCTGGCAAACACTTCACCATTCTGATTCTTAAACAGTTTACAGTTTGCATCAAAGGATTCATCAATAACAATGGGATTAGCACAAGTGAAGCCAGATAGGGTGGATGGATCCACTGAAGGTTCCTTCGCAGCAACCCATGTGGTTTTGGGGTACTGCTCAGGTTTCCAGTAAGAGCCATCAGCATTCATTTTCCTTTCGAACCCAACACCCTGTTTCCTAGGGTTTCGGTTCAGGATCTGTCTTTTGAGGACATCACATAGTGTCTGATGCCCTTTGAGACTTTTGTACATTCCTGTTTCAAGCAATGTCTTCAACCTAGCATTCTCATCAGCAATAGCAGTGGTATCCTCAGCAGAGGGGTTAGTTACCACATCAACAGTTGAAGATATTGCAACAGTAGCAGCAGTAGAACATCCAGCAACAGAAGTAGCGTTGTCACGCTCAATGCATTTAAGACATGGTGGTTCAAATGCTTCCTAAGCGGAACTGATCTGTTTGGCGCGAAGTGACTCATTTTCCTTTTGAAGATCTTCATGAGTCGCTCTCAATTTATCAAGATCTTGCTTCCTTTGAAGATAATCATAGGAAAGCTTTTCATGAGTTGTTGAGAGCGTTTCATGACGACTTTCAAGTTCCTCATACTTAACATGAAGATTTTTTATGTCTTCAATTAAGGACTGAGATCGAGTCATTTCAGCATCTAACAGGTTATCGCTTTTGTCTAATAGTTTTTGAATATGTTCCATAGCTTTATGTTGTTCAGTTGCAATTTTAGCAAGTGTTTTGTAGCTGGGTTTGGAACCACAATCAGAGTCATCTTCACTGGATGTTCGATAGTGAGTAGTGCGTGAGTTTACCTTGGCACCGCGTGCCATGAAGCAGTAGGTGGGAGCGGAGTTGTCCTGGTCATTAGCATCGGCGTCGATGATGAAGTCATTGTCTTCAATGTTGAAGATGGACTTGGCAACTTAGGCTGTAGCCAGACTTGCAACGCCAGAATCAGAATCCTCCTCAGACTCCACCTTCGCCTCCTCAGAAGCAGACTCCTCCTCTGAATCCATTTCCTTGCCAGCAAACGCACGAGCCTTGCCAGATGAGCTCTTCTTGTGTGATGAAGACTTTGATGAAGATTTGGAAGAAGACTTTGAGTATTTCTTCTTCTTCTTGTCATCAGAATCATATTCCTTGCTCTTCTTCTTCTTGTTGTTCTCATTGTCCCACTGCGAACACTCAGAGATGTAGTGACCAGGTTTCTTGCACTTGTGGCATGTTCTCTTCTTGTAGTCATGAGCAGAAGCTTCATCATTCCTTGAGCTGGATCGTGAGGACTTTCTGAAGCCTTTCTTCTTGGTGAATTTCTGGAACTTCTTCACAAGCATAGCAAGCTCCTTTCCAATGTCTTCAGGATCATCAAAACTGCAATCAGATTCTTCTTCAGATGAGGAAACATTTTTTGCCTTCAAAGCACGAGTTCGTCCATAGTTGGGACCGTAGATGTCTCTTTTCCCAGAAAGCTGAAACTCATGTGTGTTGAGCCTTTCAAGTATGTCAGACGGATCGAGTGTCTTGAAGTCAGGGCGTTCTTGTATCATCAGGGCTAGGGTGTCAAATGAGCTGTCAAGTGATCTCAGGAGTGTCTTGATGACTTCATGCTTGGTGATCTCAGTAGCGCCGAGGGCTTCAAGCTCATTTGTGATGTCAGTGAGTCGATCAAACGTGAGCTGAACATTCTCATTGTCATTTCTCTTGAAGCGGTTGAAGAGGTTGCGAAGGACACTGATTCTTTGATCTCTCTGGGTTGAGATGCCTTCGTTGACCTTGGAGAGCCAGTCCCAGACTAGCTTGGATGTTTCCAGAGCACTCACACGGCCATACTGTCCTTTGGTCAGATGACCACAGATGATGTTCTTGGCAGTGGAATCCAGTTGAACGAACTTCTTGACATCAGCAGCGGTGACACCTTCACCAGCCTTGGGAACGACATTCTTGACGACATACCAGAGGTCGACATCAATGGGTTCCAGATGCATGCGCATCTTATTCTTCCAGTAGGGATATTCAGTTCCATCGAAGACAGGGCATGCAACGGAGACTTTGATTATCCCTGCAGTCGACATACCTAAAACTCCAGGTGGTTAAACCGAATCACACAGAATAAGGGAGTACCTTGCTCTGATACCAATTGAAAGTGCTAGTGATCGACTAGAGGGGGTGAATAGGCGATTTTTATGAAAGTCTTCAAAACATGGAAGTTTCAAAGACAAACGATAGAAATAAACCTATTACCATGCAGCGGAAGGTAGACTACACTAAGCAGACCATAGTCAAGTATTCAATGAAAAAAAAGCACAAAGACTAATTGTTGGAAATATGCCCTAGAGGCAATAATAAAAGCATTATTATTATATTTCCTTGTTCATGATAATTGTCTTTATTCATGCTATAATCGTGTTATCCGGAAATCGTAATACATGTGTGAATAATAGACACCAACATGTCCCTAGTAAGCCTCTAGTTGACTAGCTCGTTGATCAACAGATAGTCATGGTTTCCTGACTATGGACATTGGATGTCATTGATAACGAGATCACATCATTAGGAGAATGATGTGATGGACAAGACCCAATCCTAAACATATCACAAGATCGTATAGTTCGTTTGCTAGAGTTTTCCAATGTCAAGTATCTTTTCCTTAGACCCTGAGATCGTGTAACTCCCGGATACCGTAGGAGTGCTTTGGGTGTACCAAACGTCACAACGTAACTGGGTGACTATAAAGGTATACTACGGGTATCTCCGAAAGTGTCTGTTGGGTTGACACGGATCAAGACTGGGATTTGTCACTCCGTATGACGGAGAGGTATCACTGGGCCCACTCGGTAATGCATCATCATAATGAGCTCAAAGTGACCAAGTGTCTGGTCACGGGATCATGCATTACGGTACGAGTAAAGTGACTTGCCGGTAACGAGATTGAATGAGGTATTGGGATACCGACGATCGGATCTCGGGCAAGTAACATACCGATTGACAAAGGGAATTGTATACGGGGTTGCTTGAATCCTCGACATCGTGGTTCATCCGATGAGATCATCGAGGAGCATGTGGGAGCCAACATGGGTATCCAGATCCCGCTGTTGGTTATTGACCAGAGAGCGATCTCGGTCATGTCTACATGTCTCCCGAACCCGTAGGGTCTACACACTTAAGGTTCGGTGACGCTAGGGTTGTAGGGATATGTATATGCAGTAACCCAAATGTTGTTCGGAGTCCCGGATGAGATCCCGGACGTCACGAGGAGTTCCGGAATGGTCCGTAGGTAAAGAATTGTCTATAGGAAGTGCTATTTCGGCCATCGGGACAAGTTTCGGGGTCATCGGTATTGTACCGGGACCACCGGAAGGGTCCCGGGGGTCCACCGGGTGGGGCCACCTATCCCGGAGGGCCCCATGGGCTGAAGTGGGAAGGGATCCAGCCCAAAGTGGGCTGGGGCGCCACTTCCCCCTAGGGCCCATGCGCCTAGGGTGGGGAAACCCTAAAAGGAAGAGTCCTAGGAGGGGAAGGCACCTCCTAGGTGCCTTGGGGAGGAGGGATTCCTCCCCTTGGCCGCACCCCCTGGGAGATTAGATCTCCTAGGGCCGGCGCCCCCCCCTTGGCCCTCCTATATATAGTGGGGAGATGGAGGACTTCTTACCTTGATCTTTGGTGCCTCCCTCTCCCTCTCCAACACATCCTCCTCCTCCATAGTGCTTGGCGAAGCCCTGCCGGAGTACTGCAGCTCCATCAACACCACGCCGTCGTGCTGCTGCTGGAGCCATCTTCCCCAACCTCTCCTTCCCCTTGCTGTATCAAGAAGAAGGAGACGTTACGCTGACCGTACGTGTGTTGAACGCGGAGGTGCCGTCCGTTCGGCGCTAGGATCTCCGGTGATTTGGATCACGTCGAGTACGCCTTCCTCATCCCCGTTCTTTGAACGCTTCCGCGCGTGATCTACAAAGGTATGTAGATGCAATCCAATCACTCGTTGCTAGATGAACTCCTAGATGGATCTTGGTGAAACCGTAGGAAAATTTTTGTTTTCTGCAACGTTCCCCAACAGTGGCATCATGAGCTAGGTCTATGCGTAGTTCTCTTGCACGAGTAGAACACAATTTGTTGTGGGCGTTGATGTTGTCAACTTTCTTGCCACTACTAGTCTTATCTTGCTTCAACGGTATTGTGGGATGAAGCGGCCCGGACCAACCTTACACGTACGCTTACGTGAGACCGGTTCCACCGACTAACATGCACAAGTTGCATAAGGTGGCTGGCGGGTGTCTGTCTCTCCTACTTTAGTTGGAGAGGATTCGATGAAAAGGGTCCTTATGAAGGGTAAATAGAAGTTGACAAATCACGTTGTGGCTTTCACGTAGGTAAGAAAACGTTCTTGCTAGAACGCTACTTTAGCCACGTAAAACTTGCAACAACAATTAGAGGACGTTTAACTTGTTTTTGCAGCAAGTGCTTTGTGATATGATATGGCCAAAGTTGTGATGAATGATGAATGATCTATATGTGATGTATGAGATGTTCATGCTATTGTAATAGGAATCACGACTTGCATGTCGATGAGTATGACAACCGGCAGGAGCCATAGGAGTTGTCTATATTTTTGTATGACCTGCGTGTCATTGAGAAACACCATGTAAATTACTTTACTTTATTGCTAAACGCGTTAGCCATAGTAGTAGAAGTAATAGTTGGCGAGCAACTTCATGGAGACACGATGATGGAGATCATGATGATGGAGATCATGGTGTCATGCCGGTGACAAGATGATCATGGAGCCCCAAGATGGAGATCAAAGGAGCTATGTGATATTGGCCATATCATGTCACTTTTATTATTTGATTGCATGTGATGTTTATCATATTTATGCATCTTGTTTACTTAGAACGACGATAGTAAATAAGAAGATCCCTCATAATAATTTCAAGAAAGTGTTCCCCCTAATTGTGCACCGTTGCGACAGTTCGTTGTTTCGAAGCACCACGTGATGATCGGGTGTGATAGATTCTAACGTTCACATACAACGGGTGTAAGACAGATTTACACATGCAAAACACTTAGGTTGACTTGACGAGCCTAGCATGTACAGACATGGCCTCGGAACACAGAAGACCGAAAGGTCGAGCATGAGTCGTATAGAAGATACGATCAACATGAAGATGTTCACCGACGTTGACTAGTCCGTCTCACGTGATGATCGGACACGGCCTAGTTAACTCGGATCATGTTATACTTAGATGACTGGAGGGATGTCTATCTAAGTGGGAGTTCATTGAATAATTTGATTAGATGAACTTAATTATCATGAACTTAGTCTAAAATCTTTACAATATGTCTTATAGATCAAATGGCCAACGTAGTCCTCAACTTCAACGCGTTCCTAGAGAAAACCAAGCTGAAAGACGATGGCAGCAACTACACGGACTGGGTCCGGAACCTGAGGATCATCCTCATAGCTGCCAAGAAAGATTATGTCCTACAAGCACCGCTAGGTGACGCACCTGTTCTCCCTGCAGAACAAGACGTTATGAACACTTGGCAGGCACGTACCGATGACTACTCCCTCGTTCAGTGCGGCATGCTTTACAGCTTAGAGCCGGGGCTCCAAAAGCGTTTTGAGAGACACGGAGCATATGAGATGTTCGAAGAGCTGAAAATGGTTTTTCAAGCTCATGCCCAGGTCGAGAGATATCAAGTCTCCGACAAGTTCTTCAGCTGTAAGATGGAGGAAAACAGTTCTGTCAGTGAGCACATACTCACTATGTCTGGGTTACATAACCGCTTGACTCAGCTGGGAGTTAATCTCCCGGATGACGCGGTCATTGACAGAATCCTTCAGTCGCTTCCACCGAGCTACAAGAGCTTTGTGATGAGCTTCAATATGCAGGGGATGGAAAAGACCATTCCTGAAGTATTTGCAATGCTGAAATCAGCAGAGGTAGAAGTCAAAAAGGAACATCAAGTGTGAATAAAACCACTAAGTTCAAGAAAGGCAAGGGTAAGAAAACCTTCAAGAAAGACGGCAAGGGAGTTGCCGTGCCCGGCAAGCAAGCTGCCGGGAAGAAGCCAAAGAATGGACCCAAGCCCGAGACTGAGTGCTTTTATTGCAAGGAAAGTGGTCACTGGAAGCGGAACTGCCCTAAATACTTAGCGGACAAGAAGGCCAGCAAAACAAAAGGTATATGTGATATACATGTAATTGATGTGTACCTTACCAGTACTCGTAGTAGCTCCTAGGTATTTGATACCGGTGCAGTTACTCACATTTGTAACTCAAAGCAGGAGCTGCGGAATAAGCGGAGACTGGCGAAGGACGAGGTGACGATGCGCGTCGGGAATGGTTCCAAGGTCAATGTGATCGCCGTCGGCACGCTACCTCTACATTTACCTACGGGATTAGTTTTGAACCTCAATAATTGTTATTTAGTGCCAAGTTTGAGCATGAACATTGTATCAGGATCTCGTTTAATACGAGATGGCTACTCATTTAAATCCGAGAATAATGGTTGTTCTATTTATATGAGAGATATGTTTTATGGTCATGCTCCGATGGTGAATGGTTTATTCTTAATGAATCTCGAGCGTAATGCTACACATATTCATAGTGTGAATACCAAAAGATGTAAGATTGATAATGATAGTCCCACATACTTGTGGCACTGCCGCCTTGGTCACATAGGTGTCAAACGCATGAAGAAGCTCCATACTGATGGACTTTTAGAGTCTCTTGATTATGAATCATTTGACACGTGCGAACCATGCCTCATGGGTAAAATGACCAAGACTTCGTTCTCAGGAACAATGGAGCGAGCAACCAACTTATTGGAAATCATACATACTGATGTGTGCGGTCCAATGAGTGTTGAGGCTCGCGGTGGCTATCGTTATGTTCTCACCCTCACTGATGACTTGAGTAGATATGGGTATGTCTACTTAATGAAACACAAGTCTGAGACCTTTGAAAAGTTCAAGGAATTTCAGAGTGAGGTTGAGAATCAACGTGACAGAAAAATCAAGTTCCTACGATCAGATCGTGGAGGAGAATACTTGAGTCACGAGTTTGGCACACACTTAAGAAAATGTGGAATAGTTTCACAACTCACGCCGCCTGGAACACCTCAGCGTAATGGTGTGTCCGAACGTCGTAATCGCACTCTATTAGATATGGTGCGATCTATGATGTCTCTTGCCGATTTACCGCTATCTTTTTGGGGATATGCTTTAGAGACTGCCGCATTCACTTTAAATAGGGCTCCGTCGAAATCCGTTGAGACGACACCGTATGAATTATGGTTCGGGAAGAAACCTAAGCTGTCGTTTCTAAAAGTTTGGGGATGCGATGCTTATGTCAAGAAACTTCAACCTGAAAAGCTCGAACCCAAGTCGGAAAAATGCGTCTTCATAGGATACCCTAAAGAAACTATTGGGTATACCTTCTACCTCAGATCCGAAGGCAAGATCTTTGTTGCCAAGAATGGATCCTTTCTAGAGAAAGAGTTTCTCTGGAAAGAAGTAAGTGGGAGGAAAGTAGAACTTGATGAAGTATTACCTCTTGAACCGGAAAATGGCGCAACTCAAGAAAATGTTCCTGAGGTGCCTGCACCGACTAGAGAGGAAGTTAATGATGATGATCAAGATACTTCTGATCAAGCTCCTACTGAAATTCGAAGGTCCACAAGGACACGTTCCGCACCAGAGTGGTACGGCAACCCTGTCTTGGAAATCATGTTGTTAGACAACGGTGAACCTTCGAACTATGAAGAAGCGATGGCGGGCCCGGATTCCGACAAATGGCTAGAAGCCATGAAATCCGAGATAGGATCCATGTATGAAAACGAAGTATGGACTTTGACTGACTTGCCCGTTGAGCGGCGAGCCATAGAAAATAAATGGATCTTTAAGAAGACAGACGCGGATGGTAATGTGACCATCTATAAAGCTCAGCTTGTCGCTAAGGGTTATCGACAAGTTCAAGGGGTTGACTACGATGAGACTTTCTCACCGATAGCGAAGCTGAAGTCCGTCCGAATCATGTTAGCAATTGCCGCATTTTATGATTATGAAATATGGCAAATGGACGTCAAAACGGCATTCCTTAATGGTTTCCTTAAGGAAGAATTGTATATGATGCAGCCGGAAGGTTTTGTCGATCCTAAGAATGCTAACAAGGTGTGCAAGCTCCAACGCTCGATTTATGGGCTGGTGCAAGCATCTCGGAGTTGGAACATTCGCTTTGATGAGATGATCAAAGCGTTTGGGTTTATGCAGACTTATGGAGAAGCCTGCGTTTACAAGAAAGTGAGTGGGAGCTCTGTGGCATTTCTCATATTATATGTAGATGACATACTTTTGATGGGAAATGATATAGAACTCTTGGATAACATTAAGGCCTACTTGAATAAGAGTTTTTCAATGAAGGACCTTGGAGAAGCTGCTTATATATTAAGCATCAAGATCTATAGAGACAGATCAAGACGCCTCATAGGTCTTTCGCAAAGCACATACCTTGATAAGATATTGAAGAAGTTCAATATGGATCAGTCTAAGAAGGGGTTCTTGCCTGTGTTGCAAGGTGTGAAATTGATCTCGGCTCAATGTCCGACCACGGCAGAAGATATAGAAGAGATGAGTGTCATCCCCTATGCCTCAGCCATAGGTTCTATTATGTATGCCATGCTGTGTACCAGACCTGATGTAAACCTTGCCGTAAGTTTGGTAGGAAGGTACCAAAGTAATCCTGGCAAGGAACACTGGACAGCGGTCAAGAATATCCTGAAGTACCTGAAAAGGACTAAGAAAATGTTTCTCGTTTATGGAGGTGATGAAGAGCTCGTCGTAAAGGGTTACGTCGACGCTAGCTTCGACACAGATCTGGATGACTCAAAGTCACAAACCGGATACGTGTATATTTTGAATGGTGGGGCAGTAAGCTGGTGCAGTTGCAAGCAGAGCGTCGTGGCGGGATCTACATGTGAAGCGGAGTACATGGCAGCCTCGGAGGCAGCGCATGAAGCAATTTGGGTGAAGGAGTTCATCACCGACCTAGGAGTCATACCCAATGCGTCGGGGCCGATCAAGCTCTTCTGTGACAACACTGGAGCTATTGCTCTTGCCAAGGAGCCCAGGTTTCACAAGAAGACAAGGCACATCAAGCGTCGCTTCAATTCCATTCGTGAAAGTGTTCAAGATGGAGACATAGATATTTGTAAAGTGCACACGGACCTGAATGTAGCAGATCCGTTGACTAAACCTCTCCCTAGAGCAAAACATGATCAACACCAGAATTCCATGGATGTTCGATTCATCACAATGTAACTAGATTATTGACTCTAGTGCAAGTGGGAGACTGTTGGAAATATGCCCTAGAGGCAATAATAAAAGCATTATTATTATATTTCCTTGTTCATGATAATTGTCTTTATTCATGCTATAATCGTGTTATCCGGAAATCGTAATACATGTGTGAATAATAGACACCAACATGTCCCTAGTAAGCCTCTAGTTGACTAGCTCGTTGATCAACAGATAGTCATGGTTTCCTGACTATGGACATTGGATGTCATTGATAACGAGATCACATCATTAGGAGAATGATGTGATGGACAAGACCCAATCCTAAACATAGCACAAGATTGTATAGTTCGTTTGCTAGAGTTTTCCAATGTCAAGTATCTTTTCCTTAGACCATGAGATCGTGTAACTCCCGGATACCGTAGGAGTGCTTTGGGTGTACCAAACGTCACAACGTAACTGGGTGACTATAAAGGTATACTACGGGTATCTCCGAAAGTGTCTGTTGGGTTGACACGGATCAAGACTGGGATTTGTCACTCCGTATGACGGAGAGGTATCACTGGGCCCACTCGGTAATGCATCATCATAATGAGCTCAAAGTGACCAAGTGTCTTATCACGGGATCATGCATTATGGTACGAGTAAAGTGACTTGCCGGTAACGAGATTGAACGAGGTATTGGGATACCGACGATCGGATCTCGGGCAAGTAACATACCGATTGACAAAGGGAATTGTATACGGGGTTGCTTGAATCCTCGACATCATGGTTCATCCGATGAGATCATCGAGGAGCATGTGGGAGCCAACATGGGTATCCAGATCCCGCTGTTGGTTATTGACCAGAGAGCGATCTCGGTCATGTCTACATGTCTCCCGAACCCGTAGGGTCTACACACTTAAGGTTCGGTGACGCTAGGGTTGTAGGGATATGTATATGCAGTAACCCGAATGTTGTTCGGAGTCCCAGATGAGATCCCGGACGTCACGAGGAGTTCCGGAATGGTCCGTAGGTAAAGAATTGTATATAGGAAGTGCTATTTCGGCCATCGGAACAAGTTTCGGGGTCATCGGTATTGTATCGGGACCACCGGAAGGGTTTCGGGGGTCCACCGGGTGGGGCCACCTATCCCGGAGGGCCTCATGGGCTGAAGTGGGAAGGGATCCAGCCCAAAGTGGGCTGGGGCGCCACTTCCCCCTAGGGCCCATGCGCCTAGGGTGGGGAAACCCTAAAAGGAAGAGTCCTAGGAGGGGAAGGCACCTCCTAGGTGCCTTGGGGAGGAGGGATTCCTCCCCTTGGCCGCACCCCCTAGGAGATTAGATCTCCTAGGGCCGGCGCCCCCCCCCCCTTGGCCCTCCTATATATAGTGGGGAGATGGAGGACTTCTTACCTTGATCTTTGGTGCCTCCCTCTCCCTCTCCAACACATCCTCCTCCTCCATAGTGCTTGGCGAAGCCCTGCCGGAGTACTGTAGCTCCATTAACACCACGCCGTCGTGCTGCTGCTGGAGCCATCTTCCCCAACCTCTCCTTACCCTTGCTGGATCAAGAAGAAGGAGATGTTACGCTGACCGTACGTGTGTTGAACGCGGAGGTGCCGTCCGTTCGGCGCTAGGATCTCCGGTGATTTGGATCACATCGAGTACGCCTTCCTCATCCCCGTTCTTTGAACGCTTCCGCGCGTGATCTACAAAGGTATGTAGATGCAATCCAATCACTCGTTGCTAGATGAACTCCTAGATGGATCTTGGTGAAACCGTAGGAAATTTTTTGTTTTCTGCAACGTTCCCCAACACTAATAGCAGCTAGGCAGTATAGATCAGAATGGAAGATAGTATGAAGCCAATCAGAACAAGCAGTCACACAATGAAGACAAATAGATAATGCAAACAGGCAATGACTTCACAAGGACCAATCTGCAAATAAAGAGATAGGAAAGATAGAACCAGTGGTTCGTTGAAGACAATGATTTGTTGGACCAGTTCCAGTTGCTGTGACAACTGTACGTCTGGTTAGGGAGGCTGAGATTCAACTCAGAAGACCGCGTCTTCACCTTATTCCCCTTGAGCTAAGGACACCCAGTCCTCGCCCAATCACTCTGGTAAGTCTTCAAGGTAGACTTCCAAACCTTCACAGACTTCGTTCACCGGCGATCCACAATGACTCTTGGATGTTCAGAACGCGACGCCTAACCGGTTGGAGAATTCACAGTCCTCAAGTGTAATAAGTCTTCAGATCACACAGACAGGAAGACTTCAGTGATGCCTAACACTCTTTGGCTCTGGGTGTTTAGGGCTTTGTCCTCGCAATGAATTCTCTCTCAAAGGATTCGAGGTGGGTTGCTCTCAAAGACAGAAGCCGTACACTAACTCTGAGCAGCCAACCAATTTATGGTGTAGGGGGTGGGCTATTTATAGCCACTAGGCAACCCGACCTGATTTGTCCGAAATGACCCTGGGTCACTAAGGAACTGACACGTGTTTCAACGGTCAAATTTCAAACACACACGGCAACTTTACTTGAGCTACAAGCAAAGCTGACTTATTCAGCTCTGGATAAGATTTGCTCTCATTGTCTTCGCTCGAAGACATAGGATTTTGGTTAAGCATCATTTCAGTCATTCTGACTGGTTCACTTGGACCCCACTTAACAGTACGGTGGTTCCTATGACTCAACAAAGAAGAAAATGAAACAACAAAACAACTAAGTCTTCGCGCTTCATAGTCTTCACAAAATGTCTTCTCTTGTCATAGTCTTCAATGTGAATACATTCACATACCACCTTTGTCTTTAATGTCTTCATACATTTTTAGGGGTCATCTCCGGTAGGTAAATCGAATCAATGAGGGACTTCTACCTGTGTTATCCTGCAATTCTCACAAACACATTAGTCCTTCAACCAGGTTTATCGTCAATACTTCAAAATCAACTAGGGGTGGCACTAGATGCACTTACACCTCCTCTCCAAACGACGGGATTGCGCCGCGAGTAGGGCCCTGGTGTACGTGGCGCTCGCCACAGGCGAGCTCGTCGGGCGGCGTCACGGCAAGGCGGCGCGGCGCGAGCACTTCCACGGACTTCCCGTCTCCTCAAGCTTCTCCACCAACGCCCGTGTGCTCGACCGCGAGGGCCGCCACGACGTCGGCCGTGACCTGCTCGACGAAATGCCGCTGCCTACTTGAACCTCAACACTGCTCCTGGGGTGCAACGAGTGGAAAAATTTGCGCCCCCATGCTAAAATTTTCGCCGGCAGCCCCCCAAGCGGCGGAAGAAATGCCTCCTGGGGGTGCCAATGAGTGGAGATGCTCTAAGCACATAGGCTCCTGAACTTTGGCCACATTGCGTGAGATTGATAAGAGCAGACAAGAAAGAGGATATAGTTTTGCTGACAGCGACGGCATTCAAGCACATCATGTAGCATTGCCGGAATACCATACATACATCGACACGTACGATGCCACCATTCAACGATCGAGTTGAGTACCGAGTGCCCTATCCTTCATGGCACCTCGCAGCACACCAAAGGGAAAGAGGGTATAATAATTAACCAATCGTAATATGGTTTTCTGCGTTTCTACTACTGACTTATAACATGAAAAGAAATCCATTATATAAATCCAAGCAATCTGGACAGGGCAATATATTTGTATTACTTTCAAGGATAATGATCACGCAAGGCACCAGCAGACGGTTAAATTATCCTACATAGTACATGATTCTCATAAGGTGCTAGGATAAATATCATTTACCGATGAAAGAATGGTGAATATATGACATTGTAGAAAACAAGAGTATTTCGCAAAACAAATAAAAAAATACAAGAGTTGCCAATAGAACTCAGACACAAAATAATCCATGGAACAAGTGTTTTTCATTTGCAAAAATCGTAGAACACCTTATAATCGTACTCTCTTACTAATCCAGTGACTGAAACGCATCAAAGAAATGCATCGCCATTCAACCTTCGAAATTAAGACGCTGGTGATCTATCGTGATTTGAGACACCCAGCATATGAACCAATTCAAGATCGACACA
Organism: Triticum urartu; assembly: GCF_056163025.1. Taxonomy (NCBI): domain Eukaryota; kingdom Viridiplantae; phylum Streptophyta; class Magnoliopsida; order Poales; family Poaceae; genus Triticum; species Triticum urartu. The sequence goes on along the minus strand of NC_141879.1, from coordinate 208,712,244 downwards.
AGTCCAAGAGCTTCTTGTGTCATCATGGGACGATAACAAAATCCTGGTTAGTGTCACATCGTCAGTTTAACACAAACGCTACTGTCAACATGAGACAGCAGCACAAACATTACTAATACACAAAGCTTGCATCGACAGAAAAGCACGAATACGGTGGCGTGCACTCATAAACAACCGCAGATGACAGTGGGGTGTGCTAAGAAACACTAGAAGGTCAATACGCAGCCCAGGTTAATTGCTTCACAGTAAAAATGGGGCAGGAAAGATGTCACTTTCTAATGATGCACAAGTTCACTACAGTACAAATTGCAAAAAAGGATAGCCAAATATCCAATTTGACTAACCTTGGGTACATCATAACTTTTGGCACCTGGAAGTGAAGTGAAGAAGTCCACATACTTTCAGGTGACAACCAAGGAGAATGTGCCATCACCATTTTGAGTACATTTTTCCTCAGAGAATTTCATTCATCTCAACCATGGTCAAGATAACCATTTCCATCTTCGACGGCTCACTACAACTTTAAAGCATAAAGCACGACCCCCTAATCATATTGTCTATGGGCGCGATTCATGGGAGAACCACATAGCATAATCAGCTAGGCACAGAGATGTCACAATAGCTGGATTGTTAAAGAGAGCTGCACTAGGTCTTCTGGCCTTCGCTGTGAGTGAGCTCAACTTTGTGAATCTGGAGCTTTTTCACTGGCATTAACTGTTTCACAAGCAACTGCAGTAACTGAGTTGGCGTCAGGGTTAACATCTGGAATTTGATCAGGCTTCTCCTCCTGCATCTCGACATCATGGCTACCAGGCAGCCCCTCCGCTTCTGCGTCAGCCATCTCTTCATCACCATCACCTCCTGCATACTGTGTTCCATTGGGCACTGCAGCAGGATGCTCTGCCGGCCTTTCAGGCTCTACATCAACAGAACCTGTGTTTTCTGTGATCACTGGTCCTTCTGAATTTGGCCCATGAGCAGTAGGGTAGGGTTCAGTACACTTAGTTATGGTAGACGTGACTAGGAGGTTCTGCAAATAAGAGAGCTTAAAATTGGTAAAAACGATCAATTTCATTTTACAAAGAACTGCATTTAACCTACTAGCTGCTATTTCAAGCAACGGCTCAATAAATGGACAAGTCAAGACAGCACAGGGTAACAGAGCAAAGAACTAGATACAAAATGATGGTAAAAGTTCAGTTAGCAAACCTTCTCCAAGGCCAAAGCAAGCTTCGACAATTTTGTGTATGTTCCTTTTGGATCCAACAAAATCTGTCAACACAGAACTAGTGTAAGACTCGTTTTGAAGCAACACCAATGCAACACAGAATGAAGGTATAACCTTCTGCGAGTAACTACAGATCGCTAATAGAAACTTTAGAAGCAGATTCAAAGGGAAAATACATCACCTCACAAAGCCTTTGAAGTGTAAACGGAGGACCCTCTTCAAACCTCAAGAGAGCTGCAGAAATGTGCAAACAAAATGATCACAGATATGGCATGGTCCACAGGAAGTACATCAGATATCACCTCTTAACATCTATATTGAGGTTGAACCAACAAATCTGCAAGGTCTTCTATGAATTCAAGTGGAGATCCACTTCTAAGGCTCCATTATGGTTGTTTTGAGTGTGCAAATCTCAGTAGAATCACACTAGGACATTTTGGAGATCCACTTCTAAGGCTAGCTATTTTTTTTTAACACAAAATAAAGTTATATCTGAAACAATAAAACAAACAACAAAGCCATTAGTCCCAAACAAGTTGGGGTAGGCCAAAGAACTGCCAAAGAATTTATTTTAACCTAAATATGATTAGCCAAAGAACAGCTAGAGTAGTTTGTCCACATCAGCTTTGAAAATAAACACATCACACTGAGACCAAACCGAGTCTAGGTGTCCAGTGGAAAAAACATACAATTGAACTCTAGCAAAGTGACATACCCACAAGCAATTCAAAACCCATCTGATGCTGCCCTTATTTTAACCACACGACATAATTCCAAATATAAGATAGAAAAACATGTCAGGGATTTCTGAAACAACACGCCAACAATTTCAGTAACATAACTGAAATTTTCCAAACATGCTCTCTTATTCATGTTCTTAGAAGTAGATGTCCAGCAGTATATTTGTGGAGAGAATTCCTTATTTGGCCCTTTCTTAAAATTTGCTTCCCTTTTGGCCCTCAAAAATATATTTTTCCCTTTTTGACACTCAATTTTCATTTTGTTCCCTTCATGACACTTCCTTCAGTTTTGGCACTTCACAATGTTACGTCTAACGTGAAAATACCGTTTTACCCCTGGTGTATTATGTGACCAAAATTATTTACAAGTCAAAAGCAGTGGTAATGTGATATGTTCTGTCTTGACTACATGAGCAAATGAAAAAAAAATCTACAATTTTACCACCGCGTAACGGATATGAATCAAATCATGCTCGAGTTCATATATCACATCTTCGGATCCCTCGGCGTGGCCAGCGGCCGCCAAGACAGAGTCCGCGTTCGGCGCTGCTCCCTGATGTCTCTACGTCAAGAACTCGGCTCCCAGAATACACAGGTGAGCAGCTCGTCTTGTCGCGTCACACACCCACACAAACTAAAATACAACAGTAGCTAGCACACGCACCCTGCGCGAGCGGCAGCACACACACCCAGCGCGAGCTGCAACACACACAAGCACACATCACAAACTCACGACACGCGGCAGCACACAGACTAGCACACATCACACACGCACACGGAAGCACACGTGTTGCATGCCCTAACGCTAAAAACATGCACGACGACGAGCATGAAGACCCTTCTCCGCCACTGCGCCACCATGGCCGTCGAGGCCGAGAACGCACGACCCTTCTCCGCTGCGCTACCATGGCCGTCTATGGCTGCTGCAGGTCTGTGGCCCTCCTCCGTCGCCCCTGCATGGCCGCCCGACGCCGATACCGTATGGCCCAAGGCCGCTGCCCCGCCATGACCCTCCTCCACCTTTGCTCCATGGCCGCCCGACGCCGCGCTGCACAGGCCGCCCGACGCCGTCAATCCGCAGCAACAGCATCGGTCTTGCACTCCGATATATCGCACCATCACTCTCTCAGCCTCGCGCCGCCGCCGTTTGCCTCGTACAATTACCACACCATAGTCGAGAGAGAAGATGCGTTGGAGATTCTTTTTACCAATGAGCTAAAGCAGGGGTAAAAACGACCTTTCATGTTGCACTTCACGGTGTTGGTGGTCAAAACTGACAGAAGTGTCATGAAGGGAACAAAACAAAATTTAAGTGTCAAAAAGAGAAAAATATATTTTTGAGGGCCAAAAAGGGAAGCAAATTTTAAGAAAGGGTCAAATAAGGAATTCTCTCATATTTGTGCCTGGACTGAAATGACATAAAAGAGTCCAGTTCATATTCTTAAAGGTCAACATGAATTGCGCCTGGATTGTGAACCATACTGAATTTAATAAGCTGAACTTAGTGAGAGGACACTAGGAGTCTGGGACCATATGAGATTATAAGGGTTTGAGAATTACATATACGTATCATATAATATAGAGAATTTTGTTAAAACTTTAACATCGGAACAGCAGCAAATTAAGACTCGAGACAAATTATCTTTGGTAGAAACTGAGAAAACTGAAGATTCATAACAGTACCATCATTGAGCTGGCTAAACAGCTCTGAGTGCGTCTCTCTAAATAAGGAATTCTGTTGCTGCCCGTCCTCTTGGATTGCCATTTGAGCCTCAGAATATTCACCCAAGACCTTGATGTGTGAAATGATGGAAATCAGTTCAGAAAATAAGTAAAGCTACTATAATCTGATGAACATAGCCAATACAACGATCTAGAAACAATGTGAAACTTTTTGATGGCATACCTCCCCATACCTGCATCAATTGGAGAGACAGCAATCTCTTGAGAAAACTCCAGTCGTGCCTGTAAGACGGAAGTTAATCCCAAGGCCAAGAGTAGAAGTAATCCCACTATAGTAATTTTGTCCAAATGCCCCTGACCATCTCTCTTGAAAATAACACGTGAACAGCTAAATCAACCTAAAGTTTGGTTCACCTAGAAGAATAAAACTACTAAAAGTAGCACTAAGGGGGTTACTTCTTTTCAAATGATAGCTATTAACCCAATGAAACACATTTTATCCACAGAGAAAACACATGAGGAAGAAAACTGAATTACAAATTGCAGACCTCGAACACAAATATGAAGCATGAAGTTGCTTGCGACATTCAAGAACCTCTAAGTAAGATTTAAAGTATGTAAATTCATCAGGGATTGGAATCTAGGGAGCAATGAATCCAGTATTATACCAGAACTTCCCCGTCTCAGCTATAACTTCGATGATGGCTCTCATTTCCTCAGGAGTAACATTGACAGCTCCGTCATCATCCCTATAATGAAATACATTTTCGAATGTTTAGAACCAAATAAAAAAACTGGATTCAGCAAATTGTGTATTTAAATATTAACAAGTTGAAATATCAAAATGTCTAGCTATGTTACTTACTGCAATTTTAAGTCAATGAGTTTAAGATAAGAGTATATGTATGTGTTGCAAGAAAAAAAATCCCATCTTACAGTCATAGCATGAATTTGAAGGCCGAATATATCACTGAATAGTTAAATAAACTTAACCCGATGCAGACCGAGTGTGAGAACATGAAAGGGGAAGGTGTGTACTTGCTTGTTCTGTTATCTTGTGTCCAAACAGATTTTTATTTCTATATTTGAAATGCACTGAATATGCATTAGTGTGAACCATCTATACTTGTATGGGTGAGTGCTCATATTTTACTCACACATACAATCTGTCTTGATATAAGTGAACACTCTCCCACCTCCCGTGTGAGTGAGGTGAGAGAAAATGCCTATAGATGGTTCCTCGAAGAAAAGAAGATGTACACATCTCTGCACTCATAAACATTTAATGCAATTTCTATGTTTGTTGAAATCAGAAGCAATATGAAATTACGAACTTGGTTCTATTCAAGCATATCACCAACTCAGCAACAAGTTGACAGCGATCACAATGAATATACAACATCGCCAATACAGTATTGATATGGCATGGGAAATGAAAGCAACCACAATGTAGTGATGTAATAGATCTAAACAAACTACAAATTCTAGGGAAATACAGGGTTGGATAAACATTTGAATGCAAACCATACAGAAAAGAAAGTGAGAATGACCCCAAAGAAAATGCATAGCCATGGGGTGATGTGATAGTGCGAGTCTGCAAGAGAAAAGAAGTGATTGTGTGTTTAATGGACGGAAAAATGTGCGTCAGCACAATGGTTGTTGGATTCTTATTTCACCATTCTTTAACTTTACTTGCATTCAGGTTAGCTGGTATGCACAAGCATCTACCTGGCCTCACTTCAAACTCATACAAGCAACCAATGCAGCAATAGCCACGCGTCACACATCCCTCAGTGATAACCAATTATTGTCCAGGTAACATGGGCATCTTTATCCTCTGTACTCTATGTCTCTACCCAAGTACCCATGCATGCACAGATAAGCTTCACTACCTAACAATCATTGAAAGCTTCTAGTGAAAAGGAAAAGGACAATAATTAAAGCTAGATCTACAGAACCACAGCGGCCACACAAATTTGAATGGATTACCCGTGCTTCCTGTCCTGGGTGGTCGCATCCTTGATAGGATGATCCGCGTCAGCAGCTGCTTCAGTCATCACCATGGGTGCTGCCACGCCATCAGCACGCTGATCTGCATCTACATCTGCTTCAATCATCACCATGGGTGCTGCCACGGCGCCAACACGCGGTTCTGCGTCGACCGCCTCCTCTGGAACCACCATAGGCACTGTCGAGCCCTCAACACGCTGGTCTGCATTGACAGCTGCCTCTGGCACCACCATAGGAACTGTCGAGCCCTCGACATGCTGGTCTGCGTTGACAGCTGCCTCTGGTACCACCACAGGCGCTGTCAAGCCCTCGACATGCTGGTCCGCTTGGACAGCCGCCTCCGGCACCACCATGGGCACTGAAGAGCGCTCGATATCCTGCTCTGCGTCAACAGACGCCTCTGGCACCACCATGGGCACCGTCGAGCCCTCGACGGCCTGACCTGCATGGTCAGCCGCCTCCGGAGCCACCCTGGGCATCGTCGAGTTCTCCGTCGCCGCACCCTCCATTCCCAACTCTTCCGACAACTGCAAAAGGCAACAATTCTTAGACAAGAAATTCAGCTATTCACCACATCGTCCTGATTCCCTTAAACATCACTAATCTTTCCACATCCTAGCTAACGTAGGCAGTGGCAGTCTCGTCATCTTCCCCGCATCTCCCATGGAAGCACCCCTTCCCCATCTCGAAATAAAGATTCATCTTAGCGCTACAGCCACATGCTAGCTCCCCTGCGCCCCCAACCCTAGCTAGCTCATGGCCACGACGTATCCGCGTCCCAACAGCATGTACCACCACCAATCACGGCCAAATCACGGAACGGACGACCGCATCGAGGCAATGGGACGGCACCGAACCAGCACCCACGCAATATCCGGGACTCGAGCCTCCCCATGCCCAATCAACAGACGCGGCAACAAGCACGCTCCCGATCCAAACCAGCAAGGGAGGGCTCCGCGGAACCCGAAAGCCGGGAGAAGCGAGAGCCAAGGAGTGCGGGAGGGGGGGGGGGGGGGGGGGGGAAGGAGGGGCGCACCTAGGACCTCGCTTTCCTGCGGCGGTGGTGGCGGAATGGTGGCCGGGCGGGGCGAGCTCCGTGCGGCGGCCTGAGGAGCGGCGAGTGGGAGGCCGGCTGCGCGAGGGGCCTGCCTGGCTGGCAACCTGGCTAGGGTGGATCAGGACGAGAGAAGGTTGGGTGGAATCAGGATCGAACTATTACAAAACAGTAATTAGCCACCTACGGCTTTCCACAGCGATTTGACGTCTGCAGCCGTTAGATTAGGCTTTTCAACGTCCCAGATACCGTGAGCATACCTGCCCTGCGTAGCCTCCCGTCTTTTACAATCAAGCCCAACGTAATCGGGCTGCTACTCCTCAGACCAACCTGGCCGAGACTCCTTGGGCCACGCGGGCACGAAGGGGTGACTTTTTTATCGGGCTATTTTCATTTGTAGCTAATCGCGGAGTGATTAAAAAAACATGGAATGAACGAGGTTGCATGCAATCGTGTGGACTGTGGAGCGATGCAAATCAATTATGTTGGCTTAATCACGCAGCACCCATGCATGCCCGATTTAAGCTGACCTACATTTCTATCGGTGAATGCGGTTAGCAGATACGCGCGTTTAATTGCTTTTCGCAGGTGACTCCAATTAAATACTTGTGATAAGACCGATTGGGACGGTGAGGTTGTTAGTGGCCGGCGTCGCCTCTAAGCCTGGTGGAGGCCGTCTCCACCGTCGGGAGGAGCAAGACGGGGTCGTCTTGGACGCAGCAGTGCGCCGAGGAGCAGCACGAGACGACTGGATCTGGCATTGTCCAACTTGGGCGGAGGAGGGCCTCAATCAGAGCAGGGAGTGGACCCATGCCAAATTAAGGATAGTATAACTACACATAAAGCGAGCCCTCACAACAAATTGAATTTTCGGATGTCCGTTTTCATGATCTGGACGTCCTTGGCCGTCAGATCTGCTCTAGAAAGCGATCTGGCTCGCACTGCGTCAAATCAAGGCCAAGGAATGTAGGCTGGCTTAAATGGGGCATGCACTGGTGCTGCGTCGATTAAGCGAACATAATTGATTTGCCTCGCTTCACACGATTGTATGCAGCCTCGTTCATCCCACGTTTTTTTAATCACTCTGCGATAGCTACAAATGGAAATAGCCCGATAAAATAGTCACCCCTTCGTGTCCTCGTGGCCCAAGGGGTCTCGGCCCAGGTTGGTTTGAGGAGTAGCATCCCGGTTACATTGGGCTTGATTGTAAAAGACAGGAGGCTACGCAATGTGGGGATGCTCACGGTATCTGGGACGCCGAAAAGCCTAATCTGATGACTATAGACATCAAACCGCTGCGAAAAGCCGTATGTGGCTTAGTTTTACTGTTTTGTAATTTGGCGCGGGTCCACTCCCTGCTCCGGTTGAGGCCCTCCTCCGCTGGAGTTGGACGACGCCAGATCCAGCCGCCGCGTGCTGCTCCTCGGCGCACTGTTGCGCCCAAGGCGACCCTGTCTTGCTCCTCCCGACGGTGAGGACGGTCTCCACCAGGCTCAGAGGCGACGCCGACCACTAGCAACCTCACCATCCCAACCGCTCTTATTGCAAGTATTTAATTGGAGTCAGTTGCGGAAAGCAATTAAACGTGCATTTCTGCTAACCGCATTCACCCATAGGAATGTAAGTCCGCTTAAATCGGGCATGCACTGGTGCTGCGTCGATTAAGCGAACATAATTGATTTGCCTCGCTCCACACGATTGCATGCAGCCTCGTTCATCCCACAAATTTTGTCGACGGAGCAGCGTGCCGCAGACCGAGTCCGAAGCGCTTCTCCGGCGAGCATGGCTACGGGTCTCGTGAGCACGACGTTCGTCGGCGCAAACTTTTGGCGGGGATGGCCACGTGCGAGATGCACCACCCACGGCACGCACGCATCCATTAGAGCGCATCATCGACGGTTGCTGCTCCTTCATCCCACACGATGTCCCGAAGGACGGCGGCGTTCCGACCATCGAGAGAACACACGGCAGCGGTCGTGCGGACCCGTAAGGCCGGCGTCATCTAGGTGAGCCCAAATTCCATTCCTTTCTATTCTATTTCAAACTTTTGGGCTCTGTTTTTGAGAATTTCAAAATGGGAAAAATTCTAGGGTTAGGGTTTCTGATGATTTGGGAAAAAAATCAAGTGATTCATCTGATTCCCCTCCTTCTATTTGCTTAAGAGGAAACAAAAACAGTGCTAGCTGACAAAAATTGATCCGGAAGCATGGCATACACTACTGCAGGATGCTGCTAACGCGACACTACAATCAGAGACACTTTGACAAATTTGTGTGCGATGCATTAATCGCAAATGGTGGTGTAAAAAAATCGTCAAAAAAGATGCAAAACGTTTGCGATGGTGGATACATCAAACACGGTTCAGATTTTAGTTGCGTGTGCGATGTTGGGCATACGGTTGATCCATACGAACTGTTTGTAATTAGATGGAACAACAGAAACGGGCAGTCATATCAATGTGTGCGCGCTATACGACATACAGTTCGCTCCGATGAACTGTTTGCTATTAGGGAAAGCAACAGAAACGGGCAGCCAGATCAAGGTGTGTGTGATATACGGCATACAGTTCACTCGAATGAACTATTTTCGATTAGCGAAGAGAACAGAAATGATTCAACTTAATAAGATGTGTGTGATACGTGGCAAATAGGTCTGTAATCGGATATGTGTGGGAAGACCGATAACAACACAGACGATTCTTGTTAATAAGCCATGTGTGTTGTGAGCAAATGATTGCTGGTATACAATTGTCAGTGATTGATGAAATCATCACCGAAGGGTTCCATTCTTTAGTCCATGTGCAATGTGATTTGCTCTGTTCGCACAACATCTACGCTCTGTCTACAGAGTATCAACATATATACTTAAAAAGACAACATTACAAAACCAAATTAAGCATACAATTACACAAGTGACTACACACATAACATTTCCACACACCAAAGTAAGCAATTATATGCATGCTAAACTAGGAGAAACGAGCATCTAATCATCTACTTCTTGTTGCGACGACGCTTTCCATTGCTCTGCTTCCGGCTGAATCCTTGGCCGTTTTGGGGAAGGAGGCACTTTCTCATGTCAATGATCTGCCTGTATATCTCGTAGCTCGTGTATGCCTCCTTGGCCGCGTACACGACGTGAGCTTTGTCGAGTTTCTCCATCCAGGCCGAGTGCCAGACACGCTTGTGCTTGTTGGGTTGCCTTCCAACAAGCGCTATAGTTTTACGCCCTTAGCTAGGCATAAAGCAAGGATCTAAATTTTGACATCTTTGTTTCGAGATCCATAAGATGCCCTCATGATTGATTCATATGGTGGCCTACTTCTTATTATAGGGAAGTGTTCCATATTCTTCCTCAAAGGAAATTGGAACTTAATATTGCCTTCTTTCATATCAATCACGGCACCGATAGTGCGAAAAAACGATCTTCCAAGAATAATTGGACAAAACGAATTGCAATCAATATCAAGAACAATAAAATCTATGGGCACATAATTCCTATTTGAAAGAATAAGAACATCATTAATTCTTCCCATAGGCTTTTTAATAGTAGAATCCCCCAAGTGCAAATTTAAAGAACGTGATTCAACATCGCTAAGACCAAGCACATCACATAAAGATTTCGGAATTGTAGAAACACTAGCACCCAAGTCACACAAAGCAAAACACTCATCAACCGGGTTACTATATCAACCGCGTTACTAAACGCTTTCACTCTCGGTCTACGAGGGTACGTGGACACACTCTCCCGTCTCGTTGCTATGCATCTCCTAGATAGATCTTGCTTGATCGTAGGAATTTTTTTGAAATACTGTGTTCTCCAACAGTGGCATCCGAGCCAGGTCTATGCGTAGATGTTATATGCACGAGTAGAACACAAAGAGTTGTGGGCGATAATAGTCATACACTCATACTGTTGGGGAACGTAGTAATTTCAAAAAAATTCCTACGCACACGCAAGATCATGGTGATGCATAGCAACGAGAGGGGAGAGTGTTGTCTACGTACCCTCGTAGACCGAAGCGGAAGCGTTGACGCAACATAGAGGAAGTAGTTGTACGTCTTCCCGGTCCAACCGATCCAAGCACCGTTACTCCGGCACCTCCGATTTCTTGGCACACGTTCAGCTCGATGACGCTCCCCGGGCTCCGATCCAGCAAAGCTTCGGAGAGGAGTTCCGTCAGCACGACGGCGTGGTGACGATCTTGATATTCAACCGTCGCAGGGCTTTGCCTAAGCACCGCTACAATATGACCGAGGTGGAATATGGTGGAGGGGGGCACCGCACACGGCTAAGGAACGATCACGAAGATCAACTTGTGTGTCTAGAGGTGCCCCCCTGCCCCCGTATATAAAGGAGCAAGGGAGGAGGAGGCCGGCCCTAGGAGGGGGCGCGCCAAGTGTGGAGTCCTACTAGGACTCCCTAGTCCTAGTAGGATTCCACCTCCCATATGGAATAGGAAAAGAGGAAGGAAAAAGGAGAAGGAAGGAAGGGGCGCCCCCCTTCCCTAGTCCAATTCGGACCAGACCAAGGGGAGGGGTGCGGCCACCCTTGAGGCCCTTTTTCTTCTTTCCCGTATGGCCCAATAAGGCCCAATACGTATTCCCGTAACTCTCCGGTACTCCGAAAAATACCCGAATCACTCGAAACCTTTCCGATGTCCGAATATAGTCGTTCAATATATCAATTTTTACGTCTCGACCATTTCGAGACTCCTCGTCATGTCCCCGATCTCATCCGGGACTTTGAACTCCTTCGGTACATCAAAACTCATAAACTCATAATATAACTATCATCGAAACCTTAAGCGTGCGGACCCTACGGGTTAGAGAACAATGTAGACATGACCGAGACACGTCTCCAGTCAATAACCAATAGCGGAACCTGGATGCTCATATTGGCTCCCACATATTCTACGAAGATCTTTATCGGTCAGACCGCATAACAACATACGTTGTTCCCTTTGTCATCGGTATGTTACTTGCCCGAGATTCGATCGTCGGTATCTTAATACCTAGTTCAATCTCGTTACCGGCAAGTCTCTTTACTCGTTCCGTAATACATCATCTCACAACTAACTCATTAGTTGCAATGCTTGCAAGGCTTATGTGATGTGCATTACCGAGAGGGCCCAGAGATACCTCTCCGACAATCGGAGTGACAAATCCTAATCTCGAAATACGCCAACCCAACATGTACCTTTGGAGACACCTGTAGAGCTCCTTTATAATCACCCAGTTACGTTGTGACGTTTGGTAGCACACAAAGTGTTCCTCGGGCAAACGGGAGTTGCATAATCTCATAGTCATAGGAACATGTATAAGTCATGAAAAAAGCAATAGCAACATACTAAACGATCGGGTGCTAAGCTAATGGAATGGGTCATGTCAATCACATCATTCTTCTAATGATGTGATCCCGTTAATCAAATAACAACTCTTTTGTTCATGGTTAGGAAACATAACCATCTTCGATTAATGAGCTAGTCAAGTAGAGGCATACTAGTGACACTCTGTTTGTCTATGTATTCACACATGTATTATGTTTCCGGTTAATACAATTCTAGCATGAATAATAAACATTTATCATGATATAAGGAAATAAATAATAACTTTATCATTTCCTCTAGGGCATATTTCCTTCAGTCTCCCACTTGCACTAGAGTCAATAATCTAGTTCACATCGCCATGTGATTCAACACTAATAGTTCACATCACCATGTGATTAACACTCATAGTTCACATCGTCATGTGACCTATACCCAAAGGGTTTACTAGAGTCAATAATCTAGTTCACATCGTTTATGTGATTAACACCCAAAGAGTACTAAGGTGTGATCATGTTTTGCTTGTGAGATAATATTAGTCAACGGGTCTGTCACATACAGATCCGTAAGTATTTTGTGAATTCTATGTCTACAATGCTCTGCACGGAGCTACTCTAGCTAATTGCTCCCACTTTCAATATGTATCTAGATCGAGACTTAGAGTCATCCAGATCTGTGTCAAAACTTGCATCGACGTAACTTTTTACGATGAACCTTTTGTCACCTCCATAATTGAGAAATATTTCCTTATTCCACTAAGGATAATTTTGACCGTTGTCCAGTAATCTACTCTTAGATCATTATTGTACTCCCTTGCTTAACACAGTGTAGGGTATACAATAGATCTGGTACACAGCATGGCATACTTTATAGAACCTATGGCTGAGGCATAGGGAATGACTTTCATTCTCTTTCTATCTTCTGTCGTGGTCAGGCTTTGAGTCTTACTCAATTTCACACCTTGTAACACAGCCAAGAACTCTTTCTTTGACTGTTCCATTTTTGAACTACTTCAAAATATTGTCAAGGTATGTACTCATTGAAAAAACTTATCAAGCGTCTTGATCTATCTGTATAGATCTTGATGCTTAATATGTAAGCAGCTTCACCGAAGTCTTTCTATGAAAAACTTCTTTCAAAATACTCCTTTATGCTTTGCAGAATAATTCTACATTATTTCCGATCAACAATATGTCATTCACATATACTTATCAGAAATGCTGTAGTGCTCCCACTCACTTTCTTGTAAATACAGGCTTCAGCGCAAGTCTGTATAAAACTATATGCTTTGATCATACTATCAAAGCGTTTATTCCAACTCCGAGAGGCTTGCACCAGTCCATAAATGGATCGCTGGAGCTTGCACACTTTGTTAGCTCCTTTTGGATCGACAAAACCTTCCGGCTGCATCATATACAACTCTTCTTCCAGAAATCCATTCAGGAATGCAGTTTTGACATCCATTTGCTGGATTTCATAAAATGCGGCAATTGCTAACATGATTCAGATAGACTTAAGCATAGATACGAGTGAGAAACTCTCATCATAGTCAACACCTTGAACTTGTCGAAAACCTTTTTTCGACAATTCTAGCTTTGTAGATAGTAACACTACTATCAGCGTCCGTCTTCCTCTTGAAGATCCATTTAATCTCAATGGCTCGCCGATCATTGGGCAAGTCAATCAAAGTCCATACTTTGTTCTCATACATGGATCTCATCTCAGATTTCATGGCCTCAAGCCATTTCGCGGAATCTAGGCTCATCATCGCTTCCTCATAGTTCGCAAGTTCGTCATGGTCTAGTAACATGACTTCCAGAACAGGATTACCGTACCACTTTGGTGCGGATCTCACTCTGATTTACCTACGAGATTCGGTATTAACTTGATCTGAAGTTACATGATCATCATCATTAGTCTTCCTCACTAATTGGTGTAGTAGTCACAGGAACAGATTTCTTGTGATGAACTACTTTTCAATAAGGGAGAAGGTACAATTACCTTATCAAGTTCTACTTTCCTCCCACTCACTTCTTTCAAGAGAAACTCCTTCTCTAGAAAGGATCCATTCTTAGCAACGAATGTCTTGCCTTCGGATCTGTGATAGAAGGTGTACCCAATAGTCTCCTTTGGGTATCCTATGAAGACATATTTCTCCGATTTGGGTTTGAGCTTATCAGGATGAAACTTTTTCATATAAGCATCACAATCCCAAACTTTAAGAAACGACAACTTTGGTTTCTTGCCAAACCACAGTTCAGATTGTGTCGTCTCAACGGACTTAGATGGTGCCCTTTTAAACATGAATGCAGCTGTCTTTAATGCATAACCCCAAAACGATAGTGGTAGATCGGTAAGAGACATCATAGATCGCACCATATCTAATAAAGTACGGTTATGATGTTCGGACACACCATTATGCTGTGGTGTTCCAGGTGTCGTGAGTAGTGAAACTATTTCACATTGTTTTAACTGAAGGCCAGACTCGTAACTCAAATATTTTACCTCTGTGATCATATCGTAGAAACTTTTATTTTCTTGTTACAATGATTCTCCACTTCACTCTGAAATTCTTTGAAATTTTCAAATATTTCAGACTTGTGTTTCATTAAGTAGATATACCCATATCTGCTCAAATCATCTGTGAAGGTCAGAAAATAATGATACCCGCCACGAGCCTTAACACTCATCGGATCTCATACATCAGTATGTATTATTTCCAATAAGTCAGTTGCTCGCTCCATAGTTCCAGAGAACAGCGTTTTAGTCATCTTGCCCATGAGGCATGGTTCGCAAGCATCAACTGATTCATAATCAAGTGATTCCAAAAACCCATTAGTATGGAGTTTCTTCATGCGCTTTACACCAATATGACCTAAACGGCAGTGCCACAAATAAGTTGCACTATCATTATTAACTTTGCATCTTTTGGTTTCAATATTATGATTATGTGTATCACTACGATCGAGATCCAACGAACTATTTTCATTGGGTGTGTAACCATATAAGGTTTTATTCATGTAAACAGAACAACAACTTATTCTCTTACTTAAATGAATAACCATATTACAATAAACATGATCAAATCATATTCATGCTCAACGCAAACACCAAATAACACTTATTCAGGTTCAACACTAATCCCGAAAGTATAGGGAGTGTGCGATGATGATCATATCAATCTTGGAACCACTTCCAACACACATCGTCACTTCACCCTTAACTAGTCTCTGTTTATTCTGCAACTCCCGTTTCGAGTTACTAATCTTAGCAACTGAACTAGTATCAAATACTGAGGGGTTGCTATAAACACTAGTAAAGTACACATCAATAACATGTATATCAAATATACTTATGTTCACTTTGCCATCCTTCTTATCTGCCAATCACTTGGGGTAGTTCTGCTTCCAGTGACCAATCCCTTTGCAGTAGAAACACTTAGTCTCAGGCTTAGGACCAGACTTGGGCTTCTTCACTTGAGCAGCAACTTGCTTGCTGTTCTTCTTGAAGTTCCCCTTCTTCCCTCTGCCCTTTTCTTGAAACTAGTGGTCTTGTCTACCATCAACACTTGATGTTTTTCTTGATTTCTACCTTCGTCAATTTCCGCATTACGAAGAGCTTGGGAATCGTTTCCGTTATCCCTTGCATATCATAGTTCATCACGAAGTTCTACTAACTTGGTGATGGTGACTAGAGAATTCTGTCAATCACTATCTTATCTGGAAGATTAACTCCCACTTGATTCAAGCGATTGTAGTACTCAGACAATCTGAGCACATGCTCACTAGTTGAGTGATTCTCCTCCATCTTTTAGCTATAGAACTTGTTGGAGACTTCATATCTCTCAACTCGGGTATTTGCTTGAAATATTAACTTCAACTCCTGGAACATCTCATATGCTCCATGACGTTCAAAACGTCTTTGAAGTCCCGATTCTAAGCCATTAAGCATGGTGCACTAAACTATCAAGTAGTCATCATATTGAGCTAGCCAAACGTTCATAACGTCTGCATATGCTCCTGCAATAGGTCCGTCACCTAGCGGTGCATCAAGGACATAATTCTTCTGTGCAGCAATGAGGATAAACCTCAGATCACGGATCCAATCCGCATCATTGCTACTAACATCTTTCAACACAATTTTCTCTAGGAACATATCAAAATAAACACAGGGAAGCAACAACGTGAGCTATTGATCTACAACATAATTTGCAAAATACTACCAGGACTAAGTTCATGATAAATTTAAGTTCAATTAATCATATTACTTAAGAACTCCCACTTAGATAGACATCCCTCTAATCCTCTAAGTGATTACGTGATCCAAATCAACTAAACCATGTCCGATCATCACGTGAGATGGAGTAGTTTCATTGGTGAACATCGCTATGTTGATCATATCTGCTATATGATTCACGCTCGACCTTTTGGTCTCCGTGTTCCGAGGCCATATCTGTATATGCTTGGCTCGTCAAGTATAACCTGAGTATTCTGCGTGTGCAACTGTTTTGCACCCGTTGTATTTGAACGTAGAGCCTATCACACCCGATCATCACGTGGTGTCTCAGCACGAAGAACTTTTGCAACGGTGCATACTCAGGGAGAACACTTCTTGATAATTAGTGAGAGATCATCTTATAATGCTACCGTCAATCAAAGCAAGATAAGATGCATAAAAGATAAACATCACATGCAATCAATATAAGTGATATGATATGGCCACCATCATCTTGTGCTTGTGATCTCCATCTTCGAAGCACCATCATGATCACCATCGTCACCAGCGCGACACCTTGATCTCCATCGTAGCATCGTTGTCGTCTTGCCAATCTTATGCTTCCACGACTATCGCTACCGCTTAGTGATAAAGTGAAGCATTACAGCGCGATTGCATTGCATACAATAAAGCGACAACCATATGGCTCCTGCCAGTTGCCGATAACTCGGTTACAAAACATGATCAGCTCATACAATAAAATTTAGCATCATGTCTTGACCATATCACATCACAACATGCCGTGCAAAAACAAGTTAGACGTCCTCTACTTTGTTGTTGCAAGTTTTACGTGGCTGCTACGGGCTTAAGCAAGAACCAATCTTACCTATGCATCAAAACCACAACGATAGTTTGTCTAGTTGGTGCTGTTTTAACCTTCGCAAGGACCGGGCATAGCCACACTCGGTTCAACTAAAGTTGGAGAAACTGTCACCCGCTAGCCACCTTTGTGCAAAGCACGTCGGGAGAACCGGTCTCGCGTAAGCGTACGCGTAATGTCGGTCCGGGCCGCTTCGTCCAACAATACCGCCGAACCAAAGTATGACATGCTGGTAAGCAGTATGACTTATATCGCCCAAAACTCACTTGTGTTCTACTCGTGCATATAACATCAGCACATAAAACCTAGGCTCTGATACCACTGTTGGGGAACGTAGTAATTTCAAAAAATTTCCTACGCACATGCAAGATCATGGTGATGCATAGCAACAAGAGGGGAGAGTGTTGTCTACGTACCCTCGTAGACCGAAGCGGAAGCGTTGACGCAACGCAGAGGAAGTAGTCGTACGTCTCCCGGTCCAACCGATCCAAGCACCGTTACTCCGGCACCTCCGAGTTCTTGGCACACGTTCAGCTCGATGACGCTTCCCGGGCTCCGATCCAGCAAAGCTTCGGGGAGGAGTTCCGTCAGCACGACGGCGTGGTGACGATCTTGATATTCAACCGTCGCAGGGCTTCGCCTAAGCACCGCTACAATATGACCGAGATGGAATATGGTGGAGGGGGGCACCGCACACGGCTAAGGAACGATCACGAAGATCAACTTGTGTGTCTAGAGGTGCCCCCCTGCCCCCGTATATAAAGGAGCAAGGGAGGAGGAGGCCGGCCCTAGGAGGGGGCGCGCCAAGTGTGGAGTCCTACTAGGACTCCCTAGTCCTAGTAGGATTCCACCTCCCATATGGAATAGGAAAGAGGAAGGGAAAAGGAGAAGGAAGGAAGGGGCCGCCCCCCTTCCCTAGCCCAATTCGAACCAGACCAAGGGGAGGGGTGCGGCCACCCTTGAGGCCCTTTTTCTTCTTTCCCGTATGGCCCAATAAGGCCCAATACGTATTCCCGTACCGGTACTCCGAAAAATACCCGAATCACTCGGAACCTTTCCGATGTCCGAATATAGTCGTCCAATATATCGATTTTTACATCTCGACCATTTCGAGACTCCTCGTCATGTCCCCGATCTCATCCGGGACTCCGAACTCCTTCGGTACATCAAAACTCATAAACTCATAATATAACTGTCATCGAAACCTTAAGCGTGCGGACCCTACGGGTTCGAGAACAATGTAGACATGACCGAGACACGTCTCCAGTCAATAACCAATAGCGGAACCTGGATGCTCATATTGGCTCCCACATATTCTACGAAGATCTTTATCGGTCAGACCGCATAACAACATACGTTGTTCCCTTTGTCATCGGTATGTTACTTGCCCGAGATTCGATCGTCGGTATCTTAATACCTAGTTCAATCTCGTTACCGGCAAGTCTCTTTACTCGTTCCGTAATACATCATCTCACAACTAACTCATTAGTTGCAATGCTTGCAAGGCTTATGTGATGTGCATTACCGAGAGGGCCCAGAGATACCTCTCCGACAATCGGAGTGACAAATCCTAATCTCGAAATACGCCAACCCAACATGTACCTTTGGAGACACCTGTAGAGCTCCTTTATAATCACCCAGTTACGTTGTGACGTTTGGTAGCACACAAAGTGTTCCTCCGGCAAACGGGAGTTGCATAATCTCATAGTCATAGGAACATGTATAAGTCATGAAGAAAGAAAGAGCAACATACTAAACGATCGGGTGCTAAGCTAATGGAATGGGTCATGTCCATCACATCATTCTTCTAATGATGTGATCCCGTTAATCAAATAACAACTCTTTTGTTCATGGTTAGGAAACATAACCATCTTCGATTAACGAGCTAGTCAAGTAGAGGTATACTAGTGACACTCTGTTTGTCTATGTATTCACACATGTATTATGTTTCCGGTTAATACAATTCTAGCATGAATAATAAACATTTATCATGATATAAGGAAATAAATAATAACTTTATTATTGCCTCTAGGGCATATTTCCTTCACATACTGCTTACCACCAACGTCTTACTTTGATTCGGTGATATTGTTGGATGAAGCTGCCCGGACCGATATTACATGACCGTGTTCATGAGACTGGTTCTACCGATGTGCTTCGCACACAGGTGGCTAGTGGGTGTCTGTTTCTCCAACTTTAGTTGAATTGAGTTTGACTACGGCTGGTCCTTGTTGAAGGTTAAAACAACATACTTGATGAAAAATCATTGTGGTTTTGATGCGTAGGTAAGAATGGTTCTTGCTAGAAGCCCGTAGCCACGTAAAACTTGCAACAACAAAGTAGAGGACGTCTAACTTGTTTTTGCAGGGCATGTTGTGATATGATATGGTCAAGACGTGATGAGATATAAATTGTTGTATGAGATGATCATGTTTTGTAAAAGTTATCGGCAACTGGAATGAGCCTTATGGTTGTCGCTTTATTGTATGGAATGCAATCGCCATGTAATTGCTTTACTTTATTACTAAGCGGTAGTGATAGTCATAGAAGCAATAGTTGGTGAGACGACAATGATGCTAAGATGGAAATCAAGGTGTCAAGCCGGTGACGATGGAGATCATGACGGTGCTTTGGAGATGGAGATCAAAGACACAAGATGACGATGGCCATACCATGTCACATATTTTGATTGCATGTGATGTTTATCCTTTATGCATCTTATTTTGCTTAGTAAGGCGGTAGCATTATAACATGATCCCTCACTAAATTTCAAGGTATAAGTGTTCTCCCTGAGTATGCACCGTTGCTACAATTCATCGTGCCGAGACACCACGTGATGATCGGGTGTGATAAGCTCTACGTTCACATACAACGGGTGCAAACCAGTTTTGCACATGCAGAATACTCGGGTTAAACTTGACGAGCCTAGCATATGCAGATATGGCCTCGGAACACTGAGACCGAAAGGTCGAGCGTGAATCATATAGTAGATATGATTAACATAGTGATGTTCACCATTGAAAACTACTCCATCTCACGTGATGATCAGACATGGTTTAGTTGATATGGATCACGTGATCATTTAGATGACTAGAGGGATGTCTATCTAAGTGGGAGTTCTTAAGTAATATGATTAATTGAACTTTAATTTATCATGAAATTAGTCCTGATAGTATTTGCATATCTATGTTGTAGATCAATAGCTTGCGATGTAGCTCCCCGTTTATTTTTGATATGTTCCAAGAGAAATATAAGTTGAAATATGATAGTAGCAATGATGCGGACTGGGTCCGTGATCTGAGAACTATCCTCATTGATGCACAAAAGAATTATGTTCATGATGCACCGCTAGGTGACGGACCTATCGTAGGAGCAGATGCAGATGTTATGAACATTTGGCAAGCTCGGTATGATGACTACTTGATAGTTTAGTGCACCATGCTTTACGGCTTAGAACCGGGACTTCAAAAACGTTTTGAACTCCACGGAGCATATAAGATGTTCCAAGAGCTGAAATTGGTATTTCAGACTCATGCCCGAGTCGAGAGGTATGAGACCTCTGACAAGTATTTTGCCTACAAGATGGAGGAGAATAGCTCAACCAGTGAACATGTGCTCAGAATGTCTGAGTACTACTATCGCTTGAATCAAGTGAGAGGTAATCTTCCAGATAAGATAGTGGTTGACAGAGTTCTCTAGTCACTATCACCAAGTTACTAGAACTTCGTGATGAACTATAATATGCAAGGGATGACGAAAGTGATTCCCGAGCTCTTCGTGATGCTGAAATCGGCGAAGGTAGAAATCAAGAAAAGTATCAAATGTTGATGGTTGACAAGACCACTAGTTTCAAGTAAAAGAGAAAGGGAACTTCAAGAAGAATGGAAAGCAGGTTGCCACTCCCATGAAGAACCCCAAAGCCAGACCCAAGCCTGAAACTGAGTGCTTCTACTGCAAAGGAAATGGTCACTGGAAGCGGAACTGCCCCAAATACTTGGCGGATAAGAAGGATGGCAAAGTGAACAAAAGTAAATATGATATACATGTTATTGATGTGTACTTTACTAGTGTTCATAGTAGCCCCTGGGTATTTGATACCGGTTCAGTTGCTATGATTAGTAACTTGAAAAAGGAGTTACAAAATGAACAAAGACTGGTTGAGGGCGAGGTGACGATGTGTGTTGGAAATGATTCCAAGGTTGATAAGATCACCATCGCATACTCCCTCTACCTTTGGTGTTTGCATTGAGCATAAATATGATTGGATCATGTTTGTTGCGTTACGGATATTCATTTAAGTCAAAGCATAATTGTTGTTCTGTTTACATGAATAAAACCTTCTATGGTCTTACATCCAATGTTCATCCATGGCTTGGTGGAGCTGCTGAAGGAGAGCCTCGATGACATGCTCGCTGAGCTCAATAAGCAGGGGGAGTTGACCGCCGGCTTGGTGATGCTACTAAAGAAGAGCATTGCCTCAGAGAAGAAGGCGACCGGCGAAATCCTGCAACTTCAGGAGGACAAGGAGAACCTCTGCCACGAGCTCGACCTGCTGAAGGAGAAGAACGCCGGCTGGAAGAAGCTACATGAGAGTAGTAGTTCCTCGATGAAGATGCTGCAGGTCCTCGTCATGGAACAGAAGGAGGAGTTGGCGAAGCTCCGCATCGAGCACCCGGCTGCTGTTAAGGTACGTAATGCGGCCGTGGAACAGATGATGAAGGCTCGCGTCAAGAAATCCCGTGTCATGGACAGAATGAAGAAGATGGCGGAGGAGACACGCAAGGAGATGGAGGCCGTGGAGGCGATGAAGAAGCAGTTATGACTCCGCGGTGAATTAGATCATTTGGGGTGATAATCTTCCTTCTTCTTTTGCTCTTGTGTTTCTTCTTTTGCTTTGGGTGTTTTGCCACACATGTCACGTTCTCTGCGAGGCATGAATAGGACAATGCTAACAATGAGATGACTAGCAAATTAGATCATTTTTATCGCCATATGGCACTGGGCTGCCGTGTTTCGTGCTCCTCCGTCGTAGTACTACTCCAGTGGAAAACTTGAGTATACTGCATGGTTCTTTGCTTCTCCTCAGGTCGTCGGCACATTTATACGAGCACTCAAATCACAAGGCCCCGCCTTCCAGCAGTAATGATCCATCAAATCACAAAGGCACTCACCTCTCGTGAAAAGGACCAAGCTAGACTGCCCCGCCCTCTAGCCTTTTAAAAATGTATACATTTGTACAGTAGTAGTATCAATGGATTGCGCCATCGAGCAAAACTAACAAGATGAAATTAAAGAAAAAAAGGTGGTACATATAGAGAGCGCTCGTCGCCAAATTATGCATATACTATATGAAACTACCCACTATGAAGGTACTAGTAACATAGACTAGTAACTAGTCTATGTTACTCTCCACTATGACCAGACAAAGTTGAGGCGCGGATACCAACAAGGGCTTGGTTGTGTCTATACTTGGACAACTCACCCGACTGCATGCGCACCAGGCAAACGAAGCTTGTGTCGTGTTGGTGCCGTGTGCGGCCCGTACATTAACCAAAACCTCGCGCCTCCATCTTAGCCTCCGCGTTTTAAACTTCTCAATCTCAAGGCCAAGGAGCAACGTGAAACCTATGATAGAGCCAATCGGATGGTTGAGAACACTACAATTCGTAGCTACAGATGCGTGTGTGAGAGAGGACGAGTGCGTGTGTGCACCTCTGCTCAGAGTACAAGTGTATGTGGGTGGCATCGACCTAGGGAGCATTGATGGTGCATGCGAGAAGTCCCGAGAGATAGGTGTAATGCGTCTGAAAAAAAAGACTAGTCTATAGCTCGCCACGAGGCTATTCCTGTCGAACGCCAAGCGTAAGATATGTATCCGACGGTGCCAGTTTTTGCACATACACAACAGTAGAAAAAGAACTAGTACCATGGCATATGCTACACCACGGCCGAGAAAATGTGCCGACGTTACGCCATCCTGGAATAGTGCCGCACTTCGAAACTAGAACCGTCAATAAATTTTGAGCGTGTCTCGTCACATTCCAAATTAGTACTACTACCACGCTATATTTAATTGCAAACCTGTTCACACCGATCACAACCTAAACAGTTTCCCACTTTGGAGCGTATTAGTAGTACTCGGTTATAAATACTACTATGCTAAGATGACTGCACATTCCCCCTCAACTCCTCATCCACAAAAAACAATCAAGTCAATCAAGCCATGGCCAGCGTGAGTTCTGGGTCAAGAGATTTCCACCAGGGAGAGGTGAGAATGGAAGAGGAAGCACGAGAGATGTCCCGCCTCACCGCGAAAGCAGCCGACATGTCCAGCCGCGCAGCAGTAGCAGCACAGAGGTCCCGCCGCGCCGCCGAAGCAGCACGTAGATCCCGCCGCGCCGTCGATGTAGCAGACTGGTCCGGCCACGCCGCGGAAGCAGCAGAGATGTCCCGACGCGCCGCCGAAGCAGCACAGAGGTCCCGCCGCGTCGCGGTGGCCTGGGAAAATTTCTCGCGGGCAGGCGAGGACTCTTACAGGCGCATGCATGCAATGGTCCATAGCCAGATGGATCAGATCTCCGGCTGGGCGAGGTTGCAGGACGAGGCTACCGGCGTCATCCGGCAACTAGGGAGGGCAATGCGAAGCTCCGGGGCGAGCGCGACCTGCTGAGGGCGAAGATCGTCGGAAGGGCGAAGCAGGAGGAGGAGACCGCTGCCTTGTTGCAGAGGACGAGCGTCATCATCAAGAAACTTATGGACGAGAATGCCATGCTCCGCATCGAGCGCAACAGGCTGGTGGAGGAATCCATGGATGCTGCCAAGCAGTGTATTAAGGACATGGAACTGATGAAAGAGATCATCGCCCGCCACGAGAACCAGTCTTCGCGACCTGCAACGCACAAAGAAAGTAGAGATCGGCGAGCCAGATCGTTGTATGCGTCTTCCTTCTTCTTTTGTCCTTGTGTATTTCGGGCGTAGCCACATGTGGCTTTTTTAATTATCTTCCTAATTATGCAAGACAATTATTATCCACTCTCGTCGTCCTTGTATATATTCATCAGTCTTGCTATAAGTCGCAGTAGATGCTATATAGGTCCGTCGGATCTTACATCAAGATCCGTGCAAAAATTTCTTTTCAGATTTTCTTTTTTCTCCCTTAAATCTCAGTCAAGTGAGTCATTGCCACGCCATTAAATAGAGTCTCTGGCGCCATTAATGGAGACCTTGGGAGAGAGGTGGACGGCAGATGGAAGTCAAAGGGCTCTCCTCCCGATAAGCACGCACAGGGGTCTGATCGCACGCCTCCCGTACTCAAATAGCTACCCCGCATGGCGCCTCCTAGCTAATAAAAAAGGGGACGCGTGGTGGCACGTAAATGGTAAATAGAACGCCCATGGTTTCAATAATACTTGTGTTTCCGATTGTAACGTGACAACACTTGTTCCAAAATGAGTTTGTTGATTGTTAATGTGTGCGCCTTCGCAAATCGGATAGCAAAATTACCACAGCATGTTGGTGCCATGTCATGACACCAAGCCAAGTTTCATGATTTTATGCGTGTTTCGGATTTACAGGAATTAAAAAACCAAGTTTCTCAATGTTTCCAGCCGAGCCATGATGCCCAGATGTTTGAATTTCATTCCCATTTCTGGCATGGGACCTAGAAATTTACCCGAGGACACACATGTGATTTTTCAACCAGCTTTGGTGCACTCGAGCATGTGCTTGTATTTAAAATTTGAATTATGCATGCAAAGGTGACACGTTCCCTCTCAGAACCACGAGCCTTCTTGAGAGAAGCTTCGGTTTGCAAGAAACTTATACCAAAACTTGTTCCTATTCTGCAAATTTTTTTACCATAGCATGGTAGTACCATGACATGACACCATGCCAAGTTTCATGATTTCAGGCGTGTTTTGGATTTACAAGAATTTTAAAACCAAGCTTCTCAATGTTCTCGGCTGAACCACGATGCCCAAATGTTTGAATTTCATTCCCATTTCTTGCATGGGACCTAGAAATTCACCCGAGGACACACATGTGATTTTTCAATCAACTTTGGTGCATGGGAGCATGTGCTTGTAGTTCAAATTTGAATTATGCACATTAAATGACCAAAAACTCAATTAATATATAAAAAGGCCAAACAAATCCGGAATAACACTACAAAAAAAAGACACATCCGTGACATTTTGGGCCGGACGAAAAAAAATTCTGTCATACTTATGACACTTCTATGATGATAATTGTGACAAAACCCGGTATCATCATAGATGTGATGGGGTCCTACTTCTATGACAAAAAATCATGACAGAAAATGGGCTTTTCGTCCTGGGCAGGCCGGAGACGCAGCTGCATGACATTCTTTGGGCCGTCCATGACGGAAAAAACCGTGGTAGAAGCGAGGGCGCGAAAAATATCGGGGAGTCCCCGGTTACGGTGGGTGGTCGGGGGCCGAGCAATGTGCCTTTCTCTCATACGTACGCGCGTGTGTGCGAGGCGTTGGGCTCTAACTAAACCCGAGCGATTGCACTGCAGGCTACGCGTTACTGAACCCGAGCGATCGATCGATGGCTGTTAACTAAACCCGATCGAGCGATTTCTTCGCTACTGCTGCTAATTAAAGCCGATCGATGCCTGCCTCTGGATGAACAGTGAGCGTTGCGGGGGGGGGGGGAGGTTGGATGAATAGTTCCCGGTGGGGGTGGATGAACAGGACCCCGTGGTGTTGCCTCTGGATGAACAGTACCCCGATCGATCGAGTCGGTTGGGGCTGGATGAACAGGACCCCGTGGAGGGCAGGATGAACAGGACCACCCCGTGAAGGGCAGGATGAACAGTAGCCCATGGAGGGGTGGTTGAACAGGAGCCCGTGGAGAGGACTGGTTGAACAGTAGCCGGTGGAGTAGCGCGCGGTGGAGGCTGGATGAACAGGAGCCCGTGGATGAACAGGAGTAGGTGGAGGCTGGAGAAGGTCGACGGTGGATGAACAGTAGCCCGTGGAGGCTGGAGGGGGTCGACAGTGGAGATGAACAGTATCCCGTGGAGTCCGGTTTTGCGGTACGCCACACCCCTCCCGATGAACAGGACCCCCGTTTCTACCATAGCGCTCCAACACAAGTCTGTTTCCTCCGTTTTGCGGTACGCCACACCCCTCCCGATCAACAGGACCCTCGTTTCGACCGTAGGAGGTCCGTTTCCTCCGTTTTGCGGTACGCCAGACCCCTCCCGATGAACAGGATCCCGTTTCGAATGTGGCCGATCGAACACAAGGCCGTTTCCTCCGTTCTGCGGTACGCCAGGCCTTGTTTCTATCGGCTGTTCCGTCCAAGCCCTTCCGATGAACACGACAACGCATTCCGTTCTGACCCAGCTGGTTGGCTCCCCATGAACACGACGACAACGCTGTTTCTCCCTTCCGATCCAGCCATGTACACGAGCCCTGGCCGTACGTACGCGCGAGTAGGCGTTCGAGACCCCGCCCATATGTACGTACGTGGCCGTATTTACTTTCTTGCACCCTGGCCGCCGTACGTACGTATACATGCTACGTGCGCGCCTCTGCTACAACACGTGCACGCCTCTACATCGACCAGTATGTACGTACACGTTCACGACCAGAATGACAACGCTACGTACGCTTTGACCAGGTGGTCCCGACCGTGAGGCACTTCCTTGCGTGCGAAGATGTAGCTGGTGGGTCCCAGCAGTCAGGGGGGCGAATCTTTTTTTTGCCCGGACGCACTTCCTTGCGGGCGAAGATGTAGCTGGTGGGTCCTAGCAGTCAGGGGGAAACATTTTTTTTGTGAAATATGGTGGCCTGTCCGATGGGTCCCCGTTGTCAGGTAGAGGAATATTTATTTTGCGCGTAATAAGGAGGCATTTCCTTATTGCGGCCGTGGACCCAGCTGTCAGCCTCTCCACGTATAGTCCACGTCCGATGGAAGCCGTTCCTTGACCACGCTGACCACGCCGAGCCAAGAGCACCAGGGCGGTGGGCGACAGCGAGGCCTAGGAAGGGGATGACGCGGAGCCAGCGAAGGCGCGGCAGTGGATGCCCATGTTGGGGAACGTTGCAGAAAACAAAAATTTTCCTACGGTTTCACCAAGATCCATCTATGAGTTCATCTAGCAACGAGTCATCGGATGTATCTACATACCTTTGTAGATCGCGAGCGGAAGCGTTCAAAGAACGGGGATGAGGTAGTCGAACACGACGTGATCCAAATCACCGGAGATCCTAGCACCGAACGGACGGCACCTCCGTGTTCAACACACGTACGGTCAGCATAACGTCTCCTTCTTCTTGATCCAGCAAGAGGGAAGGAGAGGTTGAGGAAGATGGCCCCAGCAGCAACACAACGGCGTGGTGGTGATGGAGCTGCAGTACTCCGTCAGGGCTTCGCCAAGCGCTATGGAGGAGGAGGAGGTGTTGGAGAGGGAGAAGGAGGCAACCAAAGGCGTGGATGAAAAGCCCTCCTTCCCCCACTATATATAGGAGGGCCAAGGGGGGGCGCCGGCCCTAGGAGATCCAATCTCCTAGGGGGGCGGCGGCCAAGGGAGGTTTCCCTCCCCCCCAAGGCACCTAGGAGGTGCCTTCCACTAGTGGGACTCTTCCCTTTTGTGAACCCTAGGCGCATGGGCCTCTTGGGGCTGGTGCCTTTGGCCCATGTAGGCCAAGGCGCACCCCCTACAGCCCATGTGGCCCCCGGGGCAGGTGGCCCCACCCGGTGGACCCCCGGGACCCTTCCGGTGGTCCCGATACAATACCGATAACCCCGAAACTTGTCCCGATGGCCGAAATAGCACTTCCTATATATAATTCTTTACCTCTGGACCATTCCGGAACTCCTCGTGACGTCCGGGATCTCATCCGGGACTCCGAACAACATTCGGGTTACTGCATATACATATCCCTACAACCCTAGCGTTACCGAACCTTAAGTGTGTAGACCCTACGGGTTCGGGGAGACATGCAGACATGACCGAGACAACTCTCCGGTCAATAACCAACAGCGGGATCTGGATACCCATGTTGGCTCCCACATGCTCCACGATGATCTCATCGGATGAACCACGATGTCGAGGATTCAAGCAACCCCGTATGCAATTCCCTTTGTCAATCGATATGTTACTTGCCCGAGATTCGATCGTCGGTATCCCAATACCTCGTTCAATCTCGTTACCGGCAAGTCACTTTACTCGTACCGTAATGCATGATCCCGTGACTAGACACTTGGTCACTTTGAGCTCATTATGATGATGCATTACCGAGTGGGCCCAGTGATACCTCTCCGTCATACGGAGTGACAAATCCCAGTCTTGATCCGTGTCAACCCAACAGACACTTTCGGAGATACCCGTAGTCTACCTTTATAGTCACCCAATTACGTTGTGACATTTGGTATACCCAAAGCACTCCTACGGTATCCGGGAGTTACACGATCTCATGGTCTAAGGAAAAGATACTTTGACATTGGAAAAACTCTAGCAAACGAACTATACGATCTTTAAGCTATGCTTAGGATTGGGTCTTGTCCATCACATCATTCTCCTAATGATGTGATCTCGTTATCAATGACATCCAATGTCCATAGTCAGGAAACCATGACCATCTGTTGATCAACGAGCTAGTCAACTAGAGGCTTACTAGGGACATGTTGGTGTCTATTATTCACACATGTATTATGATTTCCGGATAATACAATTATAGCATGAATAAAGACAATTATCATGAACAAGGAAATATAATAATAATGCTTTTATTATTGCCTCTAGGGCATATTTCCAATTGTCTCCCACTTGCACTAGAGTCAATAATCTAGTTACATTGTGATGAATCGAACACCCATGGAATTCTGGTGTTGATCATGTTTTGCCCTAGGGAGAGGTTTAGTCAATGGATCTGCTACATTCAGGTCCGTATGCACTTTACAAATATCTATGTCTCCATCTTGAACATTTTCACGAATGGAGTTGAAGCGACGCTTGATGTGCCTTGTCTTCTTGTGAAACCTGGGCTCCTTGGCAAGAGCAATAGCTCCAGTGTTGTCACAGAAGAGCTTGATCGGCCCCAACGCATTGGGTATGACTCCTAGGTCGGTGATGAACTCCTTCACCCATATTGCTTCATGTGCTGCCTCCGAGGCTGCCATGTACTCCGCTTCACATGTAGATCCCGCCACGATGCTCTGCTTGCAACTGCACCAGCTTACTGCCCCACCATTCAAAATATACACGTATCTGGTTTGTGACTTTGAGTCATCCAGATCTGTGTCGAAGCTAGCGTCGACGTAACCCTTTACGATGAGCTCTTCGTCACCTCCATAAACGAGAAACATTTCCTTAGTCCTTTTCAGGTACCTCAGGATATTCTTGACCGCTGTCCAGTGTTCCTTGCCGGGATTACTTTGGTACCTTCCTACCAAACTTACGGCAAGGTTTACATCAGGTCTGGTACATAGCATGGCATACATAATAGAACCTATGGCTGAGGCATAGGGGATGACACTCATCTCTTCTATATCTTCTACCGTGGTCGGACATTGAGCTGAGCTCAATTTCATACCTTGTAACACAGGCAAGAACCCCTTCTTAGATTGATCCATATTGAACTTCTTCAATATCTTATCAAGGTATGTGCTTTGTGAAAGACCTATGAGGCGTCTTGATCTATCTCTATAGATCTTGATGCCTAATATATAAGCAGCTTCACGAAGGTCCTTCATTGAAAAACTCTTATTCAAGTAGGCCTTGATGCTGTCCAAGAGTTCTATATCATTTCCCATCAAAAGTATGTCATCTACATATAATATGAGAAATGCTACAGAGCTCCCACTCACTTTCTTGTAAACGCAGGATTCTCCATAAGTCTGCGTAAACCCAAACGCTTTGATCATCTCATCAAAGTGAATGTTCCAACTCCGAGATGCTTGCACCAGCCCATAAATCGAGCGTTGGAGCTTGCACACCTTGTTAGCATTCTTAGGATCGACAAAACCTTCCGGCTGCATCATATACAATTCTTCCTTAAGGAATGCTGTTTTGACGTCCATTTGCCATATTTCATAATCATAAAATGCAACAATTGCTAACATGATTCGGACGGACTTCAGCTTCGCTACCGGTGAGAAAGTCTCATCGTAGTCAACCCCTTGAACTTGTCGATAACCCTTAGCGACAAGCCGAGCTTTATAGATGGTCACATTACCATCCGCGTCTGTCTTCTTCTTAAAGATCCATTTATTTTCTATGGCTCGTCGTTTAACGGGCAAGTCAGTCAAAGTCCATACTTCGTTTTCATACATGGATCCTATCTCGGATTTCATGGCTTCTAGCCATTTGTCGGAATCCGGGCCCGCCATCGCTTCTTCATAGTTCGAAGGTTCACCGTTGTCTAACAACGTGATTTCCAAAACAGGGTTGCCGTACCACTCTGGTGCGGAACGTGTCCTTGTGGACCTTCGAATTTCAGTAGTAGCTTGATCAGAAGTATCTTGATCATCATCAATGACTTCCTCTCTAGTTGGTGCAGGCACCTCAGGAACATTTTCTTGAGTTGTGCCATTTTCCGGTTCAAGAGGTAACACTTCATCAAGTTCTACTTTCCTCCCACTTACTTCTTTCGAGAGAAACTCTTTCTCTAGAAAGGATCCATTCTTGGCAACAAAGATCTTGCCTTCGGATCTGAGGTAGAAGGTATACCCAACAGTTTCTTTAGGGTATCCTATGAATACGCATTTTTCTGACTTGGGTTCGAGCTTTTCAGGTTGAAGTTTCTTGACATAAGCATCGCATCCCCAAACTTTCAGAAACGACAGCTTAGGTTTCTTCCCAAACCATAATTCAAACGGTGTCGTCTCAACGGATTTCGATGGAGCCCTATTTAAAGTGAATGCGGCAGTCTCTAAAGCATAGCCCCAAAAAGATAGCGGTAAATCAGTAAGAGACATCATAGATCGTACCATATCTAATAGAGTGCGATTACGACGTTCGGACACACCATTACGCTGAGGTGTTCCAGGCGGCGTGAGTTGTGAAACTATTCCACATTTTCTTAAGTGTGTGCCAAATTCGTGACTCAAGTATTCTCCTCCACGATCTGATCGTAGAAACTTGATTTTCCTGTCACGTTGATTCTCAACCTCACTCTGAAATTCCTTGAACTTTTCAAAGGTTTTAGACTTGTGTTTCATTAAGTAGATATACCCATATCTACTCAAATCATCAGTGAGGGTGAGAACATAACGATAGCCACCGCGAGCCTCAACACTCATTGGACCGCACACATCAGTATGTATGATTTCCAATAAGTTGGTTGCTCGCTCCATTGTTCCTGAGAATGGAGTCTTGGTCATCTTACCCATGAGGCATGGTTCGCACGTGTCAAATGATTCGTAATCAAGAGACTCTAAAAGTCCATCTGCATGGAGCTTCTTCATGCGTTTGACACCTATGTGACCAAGGCGGCAGTGCCACAAATATGTGGGACTATCATTATCAACTTTACATCTTTTGGTACTCACACTATGAATATGTGTAGCATTACGCTCGAGATTCATTAAGAATAAACCATTCACCATAGGAGCATGACCATAAAACATATCTCTCATATAAATAGAACAACCATTATTCTCGGATTTAAATGAGTAGCCATCTCAAATTAAACGAGATCCCGATACAATGTTCATGCTCAAAGCTGGCACTAAATAACAATTATTAAGGTTTAAAACTAATCCCGAAGGTAAATATAGAGGTTGCGTGCCGACGGCGATCACATTGACCTTGGAACCATTCCCGACGCGCATCGTCACCTCGTCCTTTGCCAGTCTCCGCTTATTCCGCAGCCCCTGCTTTGAGTTACAAATGTGAGCAACTGCACCGGTATCAAATACCCAGGAGCTACTACGGGTACTAGTAAGGTACACATCAATTACATGTATATCATATATACCTTTTGTTTTGCCGGCTTTCTTGTCCGCTAAGTATTTGGGGCAGTTCCGCTTCCAGTGACCACTTCCCTTGCAATAAAAACACTCAGTCTCGGGCTTGGGTCCATTCTTTGGCTTCTTCCCGGCAGCTTGCTTGCCGGGCGCGGCAACTCCCTTGCCGTCCTTCTTGAAGTTCTTTTTGCCTTTGCCCTTCTTGAACTTAGTGGTTTTATTGACCATCAACACTTGATGTTCCTTCTTGACTTCTACCTCTGCTGATTTCAGCATAGCAAATACTTCAGGAATGGTCTTTTCCATTCCCTGCATATTGAAGTTCATCACAAAGCTCTTGTAGCTCGGTGGAAGCGACTGAAGGATTCTGTCAATGACCGCGTCATCCGGGAGATTAACTCCCAGCTGAGTCAAGCGGTTATGTAACCCAGACATAGTGAGTATGTGCTCACTGACAGAACTATTTTCCTCCATCTTACCGCTAAAGAATTTGTCGGAGACTTCATATCGCTCGACCCGGGCATGAGCTTGGAAAACCATTTTCAGCTCTTCGAACATCTCATATGCTCCATGTCTCTCAAAACGCTTTTGGAGCCCCGGCTCTAGTCTGTAAAGCATGCCGCACTGAACGAGGGAGTAGTCATTGCTACGTGCCTGCCAAGCGTTCATAACGTCTTGTTCTGCAGGGAGAAGAGGTGCGTCACCCAGCGGTGCTTGTAGGACATAATCTTTCTTGGCAGCTATGAGGATGATCCTCAGGTTCCGGACCCAGTCCGTGTAGTTGCTGCCATCGTCTTTCAGCATGGTTTTCTCTAGGAACGCGTTGAAGTTGAGGACTACGTTGGCCATTTGATCTATAAGACATATTGTAAATATTTTAGACTAAGTTCATGATAATTAAGTTCATCTAATCAAATTATTCAATGAACTCCCACTTAGATAGACATCCCTCTTCTAGTCATCTAAGTATAACATGATCCGAGTCAACTAGGCCGTGTTCGATCATCATGTGAGACGGACTAGTCAACGTCGGTGAACATCTTCATGTTGATCGTATCTTCTATACGACTCATGCTCGACCTTCCGGTCTTCTATGTTCCGAGGCCATGTCTATACACATGCTAGGCTCATCAAGTCAACCTAAGTGTTTGCATGTGTAAATCTGTCTTACACCCGTTGTATGTGAACGTTTTGAATCAAACACCCGATCATCACGTGGTGCATTGAAACAACGAACTGTCGCAACGGTGCACAGTTAGGGGGAACACTTTCTTGAAATTATTATGAGGGATCATCTTATTTACTACCGTCGTTCTAAGTAAACAAGATGCAAAACATGATAAACATCAAATGCAATCAAATAATAATAGTGACATGATATGGCCAATATCACATAGCTCCTTTGATCTCCATCTTGGGGCTCCATGATCATCTTGTCACCGGCATGACACCATGATCTCCATCATCATGATCTCCATCATCGTGTCTCCATGAAGTTTCTGGCCAACTATTACTTCTACTACTACGGCTAACGCGTTTAGCAATAAAGTAAAGTAATTTACATGGCGTTTCTCAATGACACGCAGGTCATACAAAAAATAAAGACAACTCCTATGGCTCCTGCCGGTTGTCATACTCATCGACATGCAAGTCGTGATTCCTATTACAATAGCATGAACATCTCATACATCACATATATATCATTCATCATACATCACAACTTTGGCCATATCATATCACAAAGCACTTGCTGCAAAAACATGTTAGACGTCCTCTAATTGTTGTTGCAAGTTTTACGTGGCTGAAGTAGGGTTCTAGCAAGAACGTTTTCTTACCTACGTGAAAGCCACAACGTGATTTGTCAACTTCTATTTACCCTTCATAAGGACCCTTTTCATCGAATCCGCTCCAACTAAAGTAGGAGAGACAGACACCCGCCAGCCACCTTATGCAACTTGTGCATGTTAGTCGGTGGAACCGGTCTCACGTAAGTGTACGTGTAAGGTTGGTCCGGGCCGCTTCATCCCACAATACCGTTGAAACAAGATAAGACTAGTAACGGCAAGAAAGTTGACAACATCTACGCCCACAACAAATTGTGTTCTACTCGCGCAAGAAGAACTACGCATAGACCTAGCTCATGATGCCACTGTTGGGGAACGTTGCAGAAAACAAAAAATTTCCTACGGTTTCACCAAGATCCATCTATGAGTTCATCTAGCAACGAGTGATCGGATGTATCTACATACCTTTGTAGATCGCGAGCGGAAGCGTTTAAAGAACGGGGATGAGGTAGTCGAACACGACGTGATCCAAATCACTGGAGATCCTAGCACCGAACGGACGGCACCTCCCAGTTCAACACACATACGGTCAGCGTAACGTCTCCTTCTTCTTGATCCAGCAAGAGGGAAGGAGAGGTTGAGGAAGATGGCTCCAGCAGCAACACGACGGCGTGGTGGTGATGGAGCTGCAGTACTCCGTCAGGGCTTCGCCAAGCGCTATGGAGGAGGAGGAGGTGTTGGAGAGGGAGAAGGAGGCAACCAAAGGCGTGGATGAAAAGCCCTCCTTCCCCCACTATATATAGGAGGGCCAAGGGGGGGGGGCACCGGCCCTAGGAGATCCAATCTCCTAGGGGGGCGGCGGCCAAGGGAGGTTTCCCTCCCCCCCAAGGCACCTAGGAGGTGCCTTCCACTAGTGGGACTCTTCCCTTTTGTGAACCCTAGGCGCATGGGCCTCTTGGGGCTGGTGCCCTTGGCCCATGTAGGCCAAGGCACACCCCCTACAGCCCATGTGGCCCCCGGGGCAGGTGGCCCCACCCGGTGGACCCCCGGGACCCTTCCGGTGGTCCCGGTACAATACCGATAACCCCGAAACTTGTCCCGATGGCCGAAATAGCACTTCCTATATATAATTCTTTACCTCTGGACCATTCCGGAACTCCTCGTGATGTCCGGGATCTCATCCGGGACTCCAAACAACATTCGGGTTACTGCATATACATATCCCTACAACCCTAGCGTTATCGAACCTTAAGTGTGTAGACCCTACGGGTTCGGGGAGACATGCAGACATGACCGAGACGACTCTCCGGTCAATAACCAACAGCGGGATCTGGATACCCATGTTGGCTCCCACATGCTCCACGATGATCTCATCGGATGAACCACGATGTCGAGGATTCAAGCAACCCCGTATGCAATTCCCTTTGTCAATCGATATGTTACTTGCCCGAGATTCGATCGTCGGTATCCCAATACCTCGTTCAATCTCGTTACCGGCAAGTCACTTTACTCGTACCGTAATGCATGATCCCGTGACTAGACACTTGGTCACTTTGAGCTCATTATGATGATGCATTACCGAGTGGGCCCAGTGATACCTCTCCGTCATACGGAGTGACAAATCCCAGTCTTGATCCGTGTCAACCCAACAGACACTTTCGGAGATACCCGTAGTCTACCTTTATAGTCACCCAATTACGTTGTGACGTTTGGTATACCCAAAGCACTCCTACGGTATCCAGGAGTTACACGATCTCATGGTCTAAGGAAAAGATACTTTGACATTGGAAAAACTCTAGCAAACGAACTATACGATCTTTAAGCTATGTTTAGGATTGGGTCTTGTCCATCACATCATTCTCCTAATGATGTGATCTCGTTATCAATGACATCCAATGTCCATTGTCAGGAAACCATGACCATCTGTTGATCAACGAGCTAGTCAACTAGAGGCTTACTAGGGACATGTTGGTGTCTATTATTCACACATGTATTACGATTTCCGGATAATACAATTATAGCATGAATAAAGACAATTATCATGAATAAGGAAATATAATAATAATGCTTTTATTATTGCCTCTAGGGCATATTTCCAACAGCCCATGCGTAGAGGATTATGAGGGTTCACTGGTTCGCTACGGTGTGAGGCTGCCGTCGCCGCATAATAACAGGGGGTGTGGCTGAGTAGAGGGATGGCCTGGCCAGCGGTGGGAGTAGTAGGGGGCGGTGAGGCCTCCGCCGCATCGCAGCCGGCAACGGGAGGCAGGAGCACGAGGCACGATCGGCGCTGGTTTGGGCGGCTGGAGCAAGAAGAGCAGAGGTTGAAGAAGCACTACGGCCGTTGGATGGACATCGTACGGTCATTGGAGCTAGAATCGTGCATATTGACTAAGTTGACAAAGCCCTCCGTCCCCGTCAACTTAGTAGGCCCACAAGTCAGCCTACCACTATACTGGGTCCCAGCTAGCAGGGGGAGTATTCATTTTTTTGCGTAATAAGGAGACACTTCCTTGCGTGCGAAGATATAGCTAGTGAGTCCGAGCTGTCAACGACGGTAACATTTTTTTCGCGAAATACAAAGGCCCTTTCGGTGGGTCCCAAATATCAGGTGGAGGAACCATTATTTTGCGCGTAATAAGGAGGCATTTCCTTGCGTGCGGCCGTGGACCTAGCTGTCGGCCTCTCCACGCACAGTCCACTTCAGATGCATGTCGGTCGTTGACCACGTGGACTAGGACGCGCCGAGAGCACCAGGGTGGTGGACGACGGCGAGGCCTAGGAAGGGAACGACAAGGAGCCAGGGAAGACTCGGCAGTTGTTTCCCACGTGGAGGGGAGTACGACTGTACGAGGGTTTACTGGTTCGTCTGCCGTCGTGATGTCTACTACACAACCTTCTTCTTGTAGACGTTGTTGGGCCTCCAAGTGCAGAGGTTTGTAGGACAGTAGCAAATTTCCCTCAAGTGGATGACCTAAGGTTTATCAATCCGTAGGAGGCATAGGATGAAGATGGTCTCTCTCAAGCAACCCTGCAACCAAATAACAAAGAGTCTCTTGTGTCCCCAACACACCCAATACAATGGTAAATTGTATAGGTGCACTAGTTCGGCGAAGAGATGGTGATACAAGTGGTATATGGATAGTAGATAATGGTATTTGTAATCTGAAAATATAAAAACAACAAGGTAACGAATGATAAAAGTGAGCGTAAACGGTATTGCAATGATAGGAAATAAGGCCTAGGGTTCATACTTTCGCTAGTGTAAGTTCCCTCAACAATACTAACATAATTGGATCACATAACTATCCCTCAACATGCAACAAAGAGTCACTCCAAAGTCACTAATAGCGGAGAACGAACGAAGAGATTATGGTAGGGTACGAAACCACCTCAAAGTTATTCTTTCCAATCAATCCGTTGGGCTATTCCTATAAGTGTCACAAACAACAGTAGAGTTCGTACTAGAATAACACCTTAAGACACAAATCAACCAAAACCCTAATGTCACCTAGATACTCCAATGTCACCTCAAGTATCCGTGGGTATGATTATACGATATGCATCACACAATCTCAGATTCATCTATTCAACCAACACAAAGGACCTCAAAGAGTGCCCCAAAGTTTCTACCGGAGAATCACGACGAAAACGTGTGCCAACCCCTATGCATAGGTTCATGGGCGGAACCCGCAAGTTGATCACCAAAACATACATCAAGTGAATCATGTGGCATCCCATTGTCACCACAGATACGCACGGCAAGACATACATCAAGTGTTCTCAAATCTTTAAAGACTCAATCCGATAAGATAACTCCAAAGGGAAAACTCAATTCATTACAAGAGAGAAGAGGGGGAGGAGAAACATAGGATCCAACTATAATAGCAAAGCTCGCGATACATCAAGATCGTGCCAAATCAAGAACACAAGAGAGAGAGATCAAACACATAGCTACTGGTACATACCCTCAGCCCCGAGGTAGAACTACTCCCTCCTTGTCATGGAGAGCACTGGGATGATGAAGATGGCCACCGGAGAGGGATTGCCCCCTCCGGCAGGGTGCCGGAACGGGTCTAGATTGGCTTTCGGTGGCTACGGAGGCTTCTAGCGGCGGAACTCCCGATCTATTGTGCTCTGGAAGTTTTAGGGTATATGGACTTATATAGGCAGAAGAAGCACGTCAGGGGAGCCATGGGGGCCCCATGAGGCAGGGGGCGCGCCCTAGGGGAGTGGGCGCGCCCCCCACCCTCGTGGGCAGCCCGTGTCTCCCCTGACGTGGGGTCCAAGTTCATCAGGTGTGTTTCCTTCCAAAAATAACTTCTCAAGTTGATTTCGTTTCGTTTCGACTCCGTCTGATATTCCTTTTCTTCGAAACACTGAAATAGGCATAAAACAGCAAATCTAGGCTGGGCCTCCGGTTAATAGGTTAGTCCCAAAAGTAATATAAAAGTGGATAATAAATCCCAATATTGCCCAAAACAGTAGATAATATAGCATGGAGCAATCAAAAATTATAGATACGTTGGAGACGTATCAAGCATCCCCAAGCTTAATTCCTGCTCGTCCTCGAGTAGGTAAATGATAAAAATGATAATTTTTGATGTGGAATGCTAGTTGGCATAATTTTAATGTAATTCTTCTTAATTGTGGCATGAATATTCAGATCCATAAGATTCAAGACAAAAGTTCATATTGACATAAAAATAATAGTACTTCAAGCATACTAACAAAGCAATCATGTCTTCTGAAAATAACATGGCCAAAGAAAGTTATCCCTACAAAATCATATAGTCTGGCTATGCTCCATCTTCACCACACAAAATATTTAAATCATGCACAACCCCGATGACAAGCCAAGCAATTGTTTCATACTTTTGATGTTCTCAAACTTTTTCAATCTTCACGCAATACATGAGCGTGAGCCATGGACATAGCACTATAGGTGGAATAGAATGGTGGTTGTGGAGAAGACACAAAGGGAGAAGATAGTCTCACATCAACTAGGCGTATCAACGGGCTATGGAGATGCCCATCAATAGATATCAATGTAAGTGAGTAGGGATTGCCATGCAACGGATGCACTAGAGCTATAAGTGTATGAAAGCACAAAAAGAAACTAAGTGGGTGTGCATCCAACTTGCTTGCTCACGAAGACCTAGGGCATTTTGAGGAAGCCCATCATTGGAATATACAAGCCAAGTTCTATAATGAAAGATTCCCACTAGTATATGAAAGTGACAACATAGGAGACTCTCTATCATGAAGATCATGGTGCTACTTTGAAGCACAAGTGTGGTAAAAGGATAGTAGCATTGTCCCTTCTCTGTTTTTCTCTCATTTTTTTATTTTTTTATTTTTTATTTGGGCCTTATCTTTTTTTAT
Organism: Triticum urartu; assembly: GCF_056163025.1. Lineage (NCBI taxonomy): Eukaryota > Viridiplantae > Streptophyta > Magnoliopsida > Poales > Poaceae > Triticum > Triticum urartu. The sequence goes on along the minus strand of NC_141879.1, from coordinate 208,672,997 downwards.
GGCCTCTTTTTTATATGGGCTTCTTTGGCCTCTTTTATTTTTTTATTTTCGTCCGGAGTCTCATCCCGACTTATGGGGGAATCATAGTCTCCATCATCCTTTCCTCACTGGGACAATGCTCTAATAATGATGATCATCACACTTTTATTTACTTACAACTCGATACTTAGAATAAGATATGACTCTATATGAATGCCTCCGGCGGTGTACCGGGATGTGCAATGATGCATGAGTGACATGTATGAAAGAATCATGAACGGTGGCTTTGCCACAAATACAATGTCAACTACATGATCATGCTAAGCAATATGACAATGATGGGGCTTGTCATAATAAACGGAACGGTGGAAAGTTGCATGGCAATATATCTCGGAATGGCTATGGAAATGCCATGATAGGTAGCTATGGTGGCTGTTTTGAGGAAGGTATATGGTGGGTTTATGGTATCGGCGAAAGTTGCATGGTACTAGAGAGGCTAGCAAAGGTGGAAGGGTGAGAGTGTGTATAATCCATGGACTCAACATTAGTCATAAAGAACTCACATACTTATTGCAAAAATCTATTAGTTATCGAAACAAAGTACTACGCGCATGCTCCTAGGGGGATAAATTGGTAGGAAAAGACCATCGCTCGTTCCCGACCGCCACTCATAAGGAAGGCAATCAATAAATAATTCATGCTCCGACTTCATCACATAACGGTTCACCATACGTGCATGCTACGGGAATCACAAACTTCAACACAAGCATTTCTCAAATTCACAACTACTCAACTAGCATGACTCTAATATTACCATCCTCATATCTCAAAACAATCATCAAGTATCAAACTTCTCTTAGTATTCAACACACTCATAAGAGAATTTTATTATTCTTGAATACCTAGCATATTAGGATTTTAAGCAAACTACCATGCTATTTAAGACTCTCAAAATAATCTAAGTGAAGCATGAGAGTTCATATATTTCTTCAAAATAAAACTACCACCATGCTCTAAAAGATATAAGTTAAGCACTAGAGCAAATGACAAACTACTCCGAAAGATATAAGTGAAGATCAATGAGTAGTCGAATAATTATGCAACTATGTGAAGACTCTCTAACATTTAATAATTTCATATCTTGGTATTTTATTCAAACAGCAAGCAAAGCAAAATAAAATGACATTCTAAGAATGTCAAACATCATGTGAAGAAGCAAAAACTTAGGATCAACCAAAACTAACCGATAGTTGTTGAAGAAGAAAGGTGGGATGCCAACCGGGACATCCCCAAGCTTAGATGCTTGAGACTTCTTGAAATATTATCTTGGGATGCCTTGGGAATCCCCAAGCTTGAGCTTTTGTGTCTCCTTAATTCCTCTCATATCATGGTCTCCCTAAATCTCAAAAGCTTCATCCACACAAAACTCAACAAGGACTCATGAGATAAGTTAGTATAAACCATTGCAAAAACCTTATCATACTCTACTGTAGCAAATCGATAAAATTATTATTCAACATTGCATACTAAATTCCTCTGCATATTTAATAGTCCTATCCTCAAATAGAATCATTAAAGAAGCAAACATATGCAAACAATGCAAACATAACAGCAATCTGCCTAAACAGGATAGTCTGTAAAGAATGCAGCAACATCCATACTTTCCTAGCTCCAAAAATTATGAAAGAAAATTCCCACTGTAGTAAATTTATCAGATCATAATATGCAAAAGGTTTCAACATTTTATCACATTCTGAATTTTCTAGGGAATTATTGCAACAGCGGTAAACTTTCTGTTTTCAAACAGCAACATGTGGACTTGTAACATAGGCATAGTAAGGGCTATCAATGCCACTTTTATTGAAATAAAATATGCAAAACATTGTTATAAATAACAGAAAGCAAATTCTAACAAAATAAATTGACGCTCCAAGCAAAACACATATCATGTGGCGAATAAAAATATAGCTCCAAGTAAAGTTACCGATGAACGAAGACGAAGGAGGGGATGCCTTCCGGGGCATCCCCAAGCTTAGGCTCTTGGTTGTCCTTGAATATTACCTTGGGGTGACTTGGTCATCCCCAAGCTTAGGCTCTTGCCACTCCTTATTCCATAGTCCATCGAATCCTTACCCCACTTGAAAACTTCACAACACAAAACTTAACAGAAAACTCGTAAGCTCCGTTAGTATAAGAAAATAAATCACCACTTCAAGGTACTGTAATGAACTCATTATTTATTTATATTGGTGTTAAACCTACTGTATTCCAACTTATCTATGGTTTATAAACTATTTTACTAGCCATAGATTCATCAAAATAAGCAAACAACACATGAAAAATGGAATCTGTCAAAAACAGAACAATCTGTAGTAATATGAATCAAACGTATACTTCTGGAACTCATAAAATTATCAAATAAATTGCTGGACCTGAGGAATTTATCTATTAATCATCTCCAAAAATAATTAACTAAATATCACTCTCCAAATAAAAATGGCAGCAATTCGCGTGAGCGCTAAAGTTTCTGTTTTTTACAGCATGATCAACAAGACTTCCCCCAAGTCTTCCCAAAGGTTCTACTTGGCACAAACACTAATTAAAATCATAAAACCACATCTAAACAGAGGCTAGATGGATTATTTATTAATAAACAGGAACAAAAAGCAAGGAACAAAAATAAAGTTGGGTTGCCTCCCAACAAGCGCTATCGTTTAATGCCCCTAGCTAGGCATGATGATTTCAATGATGCTCACAGAAAGGATAAGAATTGTAACATAAAGAGAGCATCATGAAGAATATGACTAGCACCTTTAAGTCTAACATACTTCCTATGCATAGGGATTTTGTGAGCAAACAACTTGTGGGAACAATAATCAACTAGCATAGGAGGGTAAAACAAGCATAACTTCAAAACTTTAAGCACATAGAGAGGAAACTTGATATTATTGCAATTCCTACAAGCATATATTCCTCCCTCATAATAATTTTCAGTAGTATCATGAATGAATTCAACAATATAACCAGCACCTAAAGCATTCTTTTCATGATCTACAAGCATAAAAATTTTATTACTCTCCACATAAGCAAAATTCTTCGCATTCGGAATAGTGGGAGTATCATAAGAGACTTGAATACTATAAATTTTTTCCAAATTAAAAGAGTAATGTTCAGAGAAGGGGTAATCATAATCATGGTAAGTTTTATAAATATAATCACTACTTTTTATAGCATATGTATCATCACAATAATTATCATAAGTAGGAGGCATGCTATCATCATTATAAACTTGCATATCAAAAGTTGGGAGACTAAAAATATCATCATTATCAAACATAGCTTCCCCAAGCTTGGGCCTTTTCGTATCATAAGCATAATCACTCTCATCATTAATAGTATGGATAGCACCAATAGTATAGCAAACATTATTATCATATTCTTCCAAGCAAGTACCAAAAAGATTTTCAAGATCATAAGAAGTATCATTATCTTCCCAATCATAATCATCACAACAAGCAATAGGCATAACAAGATCATCATAAAGTGTATCATCTTCATTTTCATGAGGCACAACAATAATAGGAGCAACTTTATTTGGGAGAGATACCTTTTTACCTATCTTCCTTTTTCTTTTCTTCCTCTTCACCACATCATGTGGGGGTTCAATCCTCTTTTTGGAGCTCCTTATTAATGATATTGGTTGAATAAAAGGCTCCTCCTCGTTACCCGATTCATCATAAGAAATAATAGGAGGATATTGGGAAGTCTCTTCCCTTTCATTAGTATTCTATTCATCCTCTATTTGTTTTCTTTTCTTTATGTAATTGGCAATATAAGGATTTTCAATGCAATTCACCGCACAATACATATAAACCTTCTCTAGATCAATATCGACGAATTTTTCAAGGTTATATTCTGGAATATGCTTAGTTTGATGTTTCAATTCTTCATAACCCAAAAGCAAACTTAGTTCATTATAATGCGTAAGGGAAATCAGGTCATCACAATTTTTGGACACGATTCGGTCATGAAACAGTTTGCATTTGATATTTAAATGACCATGTTCATTACAAAGTTCACAAGTACGGTAAAGATATTTTAAATTTTCAGCACTTTCATCAAGACTTTCTTGCAACAATTTAGTTTCTAAACACTTATGCCTCTTGCAATATCTATCTTCCCTATTTGGTGTGTACTTGCAAACCCAATCTACTCCACAAAAATTGACATGTTTATAGGAGGCATTTTCATCATAACTAGTGCAATCATCATTAGCATCATGGATATTCAAAGAATTCATACTAACAAAATTGCAATCATGCTCATCATTCAAAGATTTAGTACCAAACATTTTATGGATTTCTTCTTCTAGCACTTGAGTACAATTATCCTTTCTATCATACTCATGAAAGATATTAAAAAGGTGAAGCGTATGAGACAAACTTAATTCCATTTTTTTGTAATTTTCTTTTATAAACTAAACTAGTAATAAAACAAGAAACTAAAAGACTCGATTGCAAGATCTAAAGATATACCTTCAAGCGCTAACCTCCCCGGCAACGGCGCTAGAAAAGAGCTTGATGTCTACTACACAACCTTCTTCTTGTAGACATTGTTGGGCCTCCAAGTGCAGAGGTTTGTAGGACAGTAGCAAATTTCCCTCAAGTGGATGACCTAAGGTTTATCAATCCGTAGGAGGCATAGGATGAAGATGGTCTCTCTCAAGCAACCCTGCAACCAAATAACAAAGAGTCTCTTGTGTCCCCAACACACCCAATACAATGGTAAATTGTATAGGTGCACTAGTTCGGCGAAGAGATGGTGATACAAGTGGTATATGGATAGTAGATAATGGTATTTCTAATCTGAAAATATAAAAACAGCAAGGTAATGAATGATAAAAGTGAGCGTAAACGGTATTGCAATGATAGGAAATAAGGCCTAGGGTTCATACTTTCGCTAGTGTAAGTTCCCTCAACAATACTAACATAATTGGATCACATAACTATCCCTCAACATGCAACAAAGAGTCACTCCAAAGTCACTAATAGCGGAGAACGAACGAAGAGATTATGGTAGGGTACGAAACCACCTCAAAGTTATTCTTTCCAATCATCTGTTGGGCTATTCCTATAAGTGTCACAAACAGCCCTAGAGTTTGTACTAGAATAACACCTTAAGACACAAATCAACCAAAACCCTAATGTCACCTAGATACTCCAATGTCACCTCAAGTATCCGTGGGTATGATTATACGATATGCATCACACAATCTCAGATTCATCTATTCAACCAACACAAAGGACCTCAAAGAGTGCCCCAAAGTTTCTACCGGAGAATCACGACGAAAACGTGTGCCAACCCCTATGCATAGGTTCATGGGCGGAACCCGCAAGTTGATCAGCAAAACATACATCAAGTGAATCACGTGGCATCCCATTGTCACCACAGATATGCACGGCAAGACATATATCAAGTGTTCTCAAATCTTTAAAGACTCAATCCGATAAGATAACTCCAAAGGGAAAACTCAATTCATTACAAGAGAGAAGAGGGGGAGGAGAAACATAGGATCCAACTATAATAGCAAAGCTCGCGATACATCAAGATCGTGCCAAATCAAGAAGACGAGAGAGAGAGATCAAACACATAGCTACTGGTACATACCCTCAGCCCCGAGGGAGAACTACTCCCTCCTTGTCATGGAGAGCACTGGGATGATGAAGATGGCCACCTGAGAGGGATTGCCCCCTCCGGCAGGGTGCCGGAATGGGTCTAGATTGGCTTTCGGTGGCTACGGAGGCTTCTGGCGGCGGAACTCCCGATCTATTGTGCTCTGGAAGTTTTAGGGTATATGGACTTATATAGGCAGAAGAAGCACGTCAGGGGAGCCACGGGGGCCCCACGAGGTAGGGGGGCGCGCCCTAGGGGAGTGGGCGTGCCCCCCACCCTCGTGGGCAGCCCGTGTCTCCCCTGACGTGGGGTCCAAGTTCATCAGGTGTGTTTCCTTCCAAAAATAGCTTCTCCAATTGATTTCGTTTCATTTCGACTCCGTCTGATATTCCTTTTCTTCGAAACACTGAAATAGGCATAAAACAGCAAATCTGGGCTGGGCCTCCGGTTAATAGGTTAGTCCCAAAAGTAATATAAAAGTGGATAATAAAGCGCACTATTGCCCAAAACAGTAGATAATATAGCATGGAGCAATCAAAAATTATAGATACGTTGGAGACGTATCACGTCGCCGGAGAATAACAGCAGGTGTGGGTGAGTAGAGGGATGGCTATGCCAGTGATGGGAGTACGATGGGGCGGTGAGGCTTGTGCGGCAGCACAGCCGACCGCGGGGAGGAGGGAGCAGGCAGTCCCGCCAGCGCTTGTTTGAGCGGCTGGAGCAGGAAGAGTAGAGATTGAAGAAGCACGACGGCCGTTGGATGGCCATCCAACACTCACCGCTTGTGTGTCAACCTTTTTTTAGGAAAGCCTCAAATCTGTGGAAAACAACATACAGCTCATCTGCCATTATTTCTAATAATTTACAACCCATTTGCTAATTCTTAAGGTTTTTTTGGAGCCCATATTCTTTTTGTTAGCATTACAACCCATATTGTGGCCACGGTTAAAAAATTATACAAAATTTTGCATATTTCGGTGCTGTCCGAACTCTTTTTAATCCCGAAATTTCGAGTCACTTTCAAAATGATTTTAAAAATAAATATATATATCATTATAAAATCCAACAAATTGTCCACGCATAAAAATCAATGCAATTTAAAATCTCGAAATGAAAAAAAAAGAAATTTGAAACTAATTGTCGGTTTGATGTGTTTTAAAAATATACAACCCATTTCTCATTACTGATAGGCCATTTTCTCGGCTAGCCGAATGAAGCTCTCCCCGTCTTGAAAGATTTGCAGCCCAACAGGCCTGACAAAGTGACTTACTTGGCAAATCACAAAAAAACTGGGTTGTGGCCATGGACCCAGCTGTCAGCCTCTCCATGTACAGTACTCTTCCGATGGAAGTCGGTCGTTGACCACATTGACCACGTCGCGCCGAGAGCACCAAGGCGGTGGACGATGGCGAGGCCTAGGAAGGGGACAACGCGGAGCCGGGGAAGACGCGGCAGTGGATGCCCACGCGGAGAGGAGTATGAGGGTTCACTGGTTCGGCTGCGGTGTGAGGCTGCCGTCGCCACAGCGCCTGGCTAGCGGTGGGAGTAGTAGGGGGCGGTGAGGTCTCAACGGCAGCACAGTCGGCCACTGGAGGCAAGAGCAGGCGGTCTCGCCGGCGCTGGTTTGGGCGGCTGGTGCAAGAAGAGCAGCGATTGAAGAAGCAGCAGGACCGTTCGATTCAAATCCAACGGTTACTGCTGCTAGAATCGTTTGTTGACTAAGTTGACAAGCCCTGCATACGCATCAACTTAGTAGGCCCACAGGTCAGCCTCCTAACCGGTGCGCCCCAGATGTCAGTGGGAGTAATCATTTTTTTCGCGTAATAAGGAGGCAATTGATTGCGTGCGGTCAGCCCAGCGGAGGGAGTAGGGTGGGTCGGGGAAGCCTGCGCGGCATCACAGCGGCCCACAAGAGGAGGGAGCAGGCAGTCCCGCCGGCGCTAGTTTAGGCGGGTGGAGCAGGAAGATCGAAGATTGAAGAAGCACGTCGGCCGTTGGATGGAAATCCAACAGTCACTGCTACTAGAATTGTGTGTTGACTGACAAAGCCTTGCGTAAACAAGTCAGCCTCGAAATCTATGGCGTGTATAGCCCATTTGCTATTGTTTTTATATTTTTTACTCATTTTCTAATTCATATGGAATTTATTGCAGTCCGTTTTCCATTTTTAGAATTGCTGCCTATTTTCTGATCAGTACCAGGGTTAAAAAATTTAATTAAATATGTGGGAAATTTTGAAAATTCACAAATTTTTGCTGGGGAAAAAATATTCTTAATCCAAAAATTAGTAGCGATACTAAAACAAATTTAAAAATAAATTAGTATTATGTCATGTTAAATCCAATGAAATACTCCCTCCGTCCTAAAATTCTTGTCTTAGATTTGTCTAAATACGGATGTATCAAGTCACGTTTTGGTATTAGATACATCCGTATCTAGACTAATCTAAGACAAGAATTTTGGGACGGAGGGAGTATAAGATATCAGTGAAGAACAAAAACAAAAACAAACTAATATCCCATTTGCTATTTATTTTTTTGGAATTTTCAACCCCTTTTGATATTATTTTTAACAGACACTGACCATACTCTTCGGCCAGGCTGGAATGCACCCCTCCTCGTCTTAAAAGATTTGCAACCCAGTAAGTCGAAGAAAACAAATAGGCCTAGCTTGGGTATTCTTCAAAAAGAAATACCGGGCTACCTATTTTCCCAAAGAAAAAACTGTTGGGTTGGTCATGTTGTTAGATGGGCCACAGAGACCGCACAATCCATTTTATAGCCTGCTCCTCCGAATTACTACTAAAAAAAGTTATGCAATTCTGTCGTTAATTGAATATACGTTGAAAATGATGTGGGTCTTAGATATCAGCAGGGTGGATTGGAGTAAAAAAGCGAGGGGTTCATCTGAGTAGTAAAAGAGGCGCTTGCTTGTGTTCGGGAGTGGACCTGGTGGGTCCGTACTGCCATACTCACAACTACAATTCTCTTCCGATTCACTATGTTGACACAGACCGTTTCGAAAAAAAACTATGTTGATAGGGCCGGACGGTGATAACCCACAAGTATAGGGGATCGCAACAATTTTCGAGGGTAGAGTATTCAACCCAAATTTATTGATTCGACACAAGGGGAGCCAAAGAATATTCTCAAGTATTAGCAGCTGAGTTGTCAATTCAACCGCACCTGGAAACTTAATATCTGCAGCAAAGTGTTTAGTAGCAAAGTAATATGATAGTAGTGGTAATGGTAGCAAAAGTAATGTTTTTGGTATTTTATAGTGATGATAGCAATAGCAACAGAAAAGTAAATAAGCGAAGAACAATATATGGAAAGCTCGTAGGCAACGGATCAGCGATGGAGAATTATGCCGGATGTGGTTCATCATGTAACAGTCATAACCTAGGGTGACACAGAACTAGCTCCAGTTCATCAATGTAATGTAGGCATGTATTCCGAATATAGTCATACGTGCTTACGGAAAAGAACTTGCATGACATATTTTGTCCTAACCTCCCGTGGCAGCGGGGTCCTAACGGAAACTAAGGGATATTAAGGCCTCCTTTTAATAGAGTACCAGAACAAAGCATTAACACATAGTGAATACATGAACTCCTCAAACTACGGTCATCACCGGTAAGTATCCCGATTATTGTCACTTCGGGGTTAACGGATCATAACACATAATAGGTGACTATAGACTTGCAAGATAGGATCAAGAACTCTCATATATTGATGAAAACATAATAGGTTCAGATCTGAAATCATGGCACTCGGGCCCTAGTGACAAGCATTAAGCATGACAAAGTCATAGCAACATCAATCTCAGAACATAGTGGATACTAGGGATCAAACCCTAACAAAACTAACTCGATTACATGATAGATCCCATCCAACCCATCACCGTCCAGCAAGCCTACGATGGAATTACTCACGCACGGCGGTGAGCATCATGAAATTGGTGATGGAGGATGGTTGATGATGACGATGGCGACGGATTCCCCTCTCCGGAGCCCCGAACGGACTCCATATCAGCCCTCCCGAGAGGTTTTAGGGCTTGGCGGCGGCTCCGTATCATAAGACGCGATGATTTATTCTCTCTGATTTTTTTCTCCGAAACCAAATATATAGAGTTGGAGTTGAGGTCGGAGGAGCTCCAGGAGGCCCACGAGGTAGGGGGGCGCGCCCTAGGGGGGCAGGCGCGCCCCCCACCCTCGTGGACAGGTGGTGGGCCCCCTGGCCTTCATCTTTTGCAAGGATTTTTTATTATTTCCGAAAAGTTGTTCCGTGAAGTTTCAGGTCATTCCGAGAACTTTTGTTTCTGCACATAAATAACACCATCGCAATTCTGCTGAAAATAGCGTCAGTCTGGGTTAGTTCCATTCAAATCATGCAAGTTAGAGTCCAAAACAAGGGCAAAAGTGTTTGGAAAAGTAGATACGACGGAGACGTATCAACTCCCCCAAGCTTAAACCCTTGCTTGTCCTCAAGCAATTCAGTTGACAAACTGAAAGTGATAAAGAAAAACTTTTACAAACTCTGTTTGCTCTTGTTGTTTGTAAATATGTAAAGCCAGCATTCAAGTTTTCAGCAAAGATTATGACTAACCACATTCACAATAATGCTTAGGTCTCAAGTTTACTCATATTAATGGCATAATCAACTAACGAGCAATAATAATAAATCTCGGATGACAACACTTTCTCAAAACAATCATAAAAATATGATATAACAAGATGGTATCTCGCTAGCCCTTTCTGAGACCGCAAAACATAAATGCAGAGCACCTTTAAAGATCAAGGACTGACTAGACATTGTAATTCATGGTAAAAGAGATCCAGTCAAGTCATACTGAATATAAACTAACAGTAATGAATGCAAATGATAGCGGTGCTCTCCAACTGGTGCTTTTTAATAAGAGGATGATGACTCAACATGGAAGTAAATAGATAGGCCCTTCGCAGAGGGAAGTAGGGATTTGTAGGGGTGCCAGAGCTCGATTTGAAATAGAGGTGAATAATATTTTGAGCGGTATACTTTCATTGTCAACATAACAACCAAGAGATGGCGATATCTTCCATGCTACACACATCATAGGCGGTTCCCAAACATAATGGTAAAGTTTATACCCCCCCTCCACCAACAAGCATCAATCCATGGCTTGCTCGAAACAATGAGTGCCTCCAACTAACAAGAGTCCCAGGGGGAGTTTTGTTTGCAATTATTTTTATTTGATTTGCATAAAGCATGGGACTGGGCATCCCAGTGACCAGCCACTTTCTCGTGAGTGAGGAGCGGAGTCCGCTCCTCTTGAGAATAACCCGCCTAACATGGAAGATACGGACATCCCTAGTTGATAGATGAGCTATTTGAGCATACAAAACATGATATTTATTTGAAGGTTTAGAGTTTGGCACATACAAATTTACTTGGAACGGCAGGTAGATACCGTATATAGGTAGGTATGGTGGAGTCATATGGAATAACTTTGGGGTTTATGGAGTTGGATGCACAAGCAGTATTCCCGCTTAGTACAGGTGAAGGCTAGCAAAAGACTGGGAAGCGACCAGCTAGAGAGCGACAAAAGTCATGAACATGCATTAAAATTAATCAACACCGAATGCAAGCATGAGTAGGATATAATCCACCATGAACGTAAATATCATGAAGGCTATGTTGATTTTGTTTCAACTATATGCGTGAACATGCACCAAGTCAAGTCACTTAAATCATTCAGAGGAGGATACCACCCTATCATACCACATCACAACCATTTTAATAGCATGTTGGCATGCAAGGTAAACCATTATAAGCTCCTAGCTAATCAAGCATGACACAAGAAACTATGATCTCTAGTTGTCATTGCAAACATGTTTATTCATAATAGGCCAAATCAGGAACGATGAACTAATCATATTTACAAAACCAAAAGAGGTTGGGTTCATACCAGCTTTTCTCATCTCAATAAGTTCATCATATAATCATCATTATTGCCTTTCACTTGCACGACTGAATGATGTGGATAATAATAATAGTGCACGTGCATTGGACTAAGCTGGAATCTGCAAGCATTCAATAAACAGGAGAAGACAAGACAATATGGGCTCTTTTGTCAAATCAACAATAATGCATATAAGAGCCACTTCAACAATTTAATTATGGTGTTCTCCTATCGACCCCCAAAGAAAAGAAAAGAAATAAAACTATTTACACGGGAAAGCTCCCAACAAGCCAAAGAAGAACATGAAATCTTTTTGGGTTTTCTTTTTAATTACTACTACAAACATGGAAAGTAAACTAATTAAAAGCTACAACTAAGTTTTTTTGGTTTTTCTTAAGGTTTATTAAACACACAAGAAGAAAGCATAAAAAGAAAAATAAACTAGCATGGATGGTACAATGAAAATGTATGAGCACCGACATCTAGCAATGAGTGTGTGAACATAAATGTAATGTCGGTGAGAAATACGTACTCCCCCAAGCTTAGGCTTTTGGCCTAAGTTGGTCTATGGCCATGACTGGCCTGGCGGATATCCATAATAGTAGTTGGGGTCGTACTGCGATGCAGCGGCTATCGCCTCCTGAGCTGCAGCATGGCGACAAGCGGCCTCTGCCCTCCTCTCGTACTCATCTGCCTCCTCTCTGGTAATAACATATCTTCCTTTTGCCCGATAATCAAAGAAGGCAGGAGCAGGGAGAGTAATACGGACAACACGTCGTCTGTCAAAGATTAGTCGGTACTGGAGAGGTGATTCACTCCTCTCAACAAACTGGTGGTGAACCATAGCATAAAATATAAATAAGCAGGAGGCAACTCAATATCATATTCATGTATGACTATACCAAGAAAAATAGCTAAGTGGGTTGCATAAATTCCACCAAAGAAATCTCCATTAAATCTATTCATATGCAACCTACGTGCAACAATGGCTCCAAATTATAAGATTTATCTCCTAACACAGCACTCCTAAGAATACTGAGGTTAGGAACACACATGTGACATGCCTCATCTTTACCATTAATGCATATACCTATGAAGAGAGCAAAATAATGTATAGCAGGAAAGTGAATGCTCCCTATGGTAGCTTGTTTATATCTCTAGATTCCCCCACAGTTATACTAGAAAATCTCTAAATTCAGATTTGTGAGGTTCCCTGACAATACCCCATTGTGGAAGTTTGCAAGCAGTGGTAAAATCCTCTAAGTCCATAGTGTAAGAATTTTCATAAAGATCAAACAGGACAGTTGGAGAATTACGTGAAGATGAAAATTCAAACCTCCTCACAAAGGAGCTAGTGAGATAGTGATATTGGCTGCACTTCTCTTCCTAGAAGCTCACAAGATCAGCGTTACGCAAATATGCGTTAACTTCTTCCTTAATTCCCGCTCGATCCATAAAGTTCTCAGAAGGCCATTCACAAGGACGTGCTGGAGCATCTCTTGGTGGCTCTTCATTAGCATCACGCATTGCAAGCCTGGGTCCTTTCTTTCTTGAAGAACCACCTTGGAACATTTTCCTAAGCATATTTCTTCCTCTGAAAAATTCTGAATTTTTTTAGTAACTTCAAAATAAAAGTAAACCAAACTCAGTAATATTGATAGCAACTACTCCTACAAGTACCTAGAGCCTATCATGCATCAAAACTACTTGGAACCATATAAATTTGACATGCAAGCTCAAGAACATGGTCACCTAGGCAGCACAAATTTGCAATGAATAAAGCACTAGGACAAAAACTAATTGGACCAATGGAGGAGTCACATACCAAGGAACAATCTCCCCAAGCAGTTTTGTGAGAGGTGCTTTGAGCAAGGAGATCAAAAATGGCAGCAAAATGAGCTTGGACTCGGGTATGAACTGGATATTCGTGTTTGTGGGAGGAAGAAGAAGTGTGTGGGTGCAGGAATAAGTGGAGGAGGGCCACCGTGGGCCCACGAGGCAGGGGGGCGCACCCCTGACCCTCGTGGCCAGGTGCCAGCTCCTCCTGCTATGTTCTCAGTGCCAAATATTATCAAATATTCTAGAAAAAAATCATATTTAAATTTCAGGGCATTTGGAGAACTTTTATTTTCGGGGTATTTTTATATTGCACGGATAATTTAGATAGCAGACAGAAAAATACTAATTTTATTTTATTTAATATAAATAACAGAAAGTAAACGTGGGGTACAGAAGGTTGTGCCTTCTAGTTTCATCCATCTCATGCTTATCAAAAGGAATCCACTAACAAGGTTGATCAAGTCTTGTTAACGAACTCATTCCGAATAACATGAAACTAGAGAAATTTCGAATAACACTATGTTACCTCAACGGGGATATGTACATCCCCAATAATAAGAATATCATATTTCTTCTTGATAGTAGGAAGAGGAAATTCAAAACCTCCAAATATAACCAATGGAATTTTTCCAATAGAGCTGATACTATGAACTTGAGGTTGTTTCCTCGGAAAGTGTACCGTATGCTTATTACCATTAACATGAAAAGTGACATTGCCTTTAGTGCAATCAATAACAGCCCCTACAGTGTTCAAAAAAGGTCTTCCAAGAATAATAGACATACTATCGTCCTCGGGAATATCAAGAATAGCAAAGTCTGTTAAAATAGTAATGTTTGCAACAACAACAGGCACATCCTCACAAATACCGACATGTATAGCAGTTGATTTATCAGCCATTTGCAAAGATATTTCAGTAGGTGTCAACTTATTCAAATCAAGTCTATGATATAAAGAGAGAGGCATAACACTAACACTGGCTCCAAGATCACATAAAACAGTTTTAACATAGTTTCTTTTAATGGAGCATGGTATAGTGGGTACTCCCGGATCTCCAAGTTTCTTTGGTATTCCACCCTTAAAAGTATAATTAGCAAGCATGGTGGAAATTTCAGCTTCCGGTATCTTTCTTTTATTTGTAACAATATCTTTCATGTACTTAGCATAAGGATTCATTTTAAGCATATCAGTTAATCGCATACGCAAAAAGATAGGTCTAATCATTTCAGCAAAGCGCTCAAAATCCTCATCATCCTTTTTCTTGGATGGTTTGGGAGGAAAAGGCATGGGTTTCTGAACCCATGGTTCTCTTTCTTTACCATGTTTCCTAGCAACAAAGTCTTTCTTATCATAACATTGATTCTTTGATTGTGGGTTATCAAGATCAACAGCAGGTTCAATTTCTATATCATTATCATTACTAGGTTGAGCATCATCATGAACATTATCATTAACATTATCACTAGTTTCAGGTTCATTACCAGATTGTGTTTCAGCATCAGAAATAGAAATATCATTTGGATTCCCATGTGTTTCAGTAATAGGTTTACTAGAAGCATGCAAAGTCCTATCATTTTTTTTCTTCCTATTAGAAGGACTAGGTGCATCTATATTATTTCTCTGAGAATCTTGCTCAATTCTCTTAGGGTGGCCTTCAGGATACAAGGTTCCTGAGTCATTCTACCACCTCTAGTCATAACTCTAACAGTGTTATCATTATTCTTACTATACAATTCATTGAGCAAATCATTTTGAGCTTTATGTACTTGTTCTACTTGAGTAGTAACCATAGAAGCATGTTTACTAATAAGTTTAAGTTCACCTTTAACATTAGCCATATAATCACCCAAGTGGTCAAGCATATTTGAATTGTATTTCAATTGTCTACCAAAATAAGCATTAAAATCTTCTTGCTTAAGCATAAATTTATCAAACTCATCTAAGCATGGGCTAGCAAACTTAGTAAATGGGATTTCAGCTTTATCATATCTATAGAGAGAATTTACCTTTACTACCTGTGCCGGGTTATCAAGACCATGTGTTTCTTCAATAGGTAATGGATTAAGATCATATGTTTCTTCAACAGGCGGTAAATTAAGACCGTGTATTTCTTCAGTAGGAGGTAAATTCTTAACATCTTCAGCTTTAATACCTTTTTCTTTCATAGATTTCTTTGCCTCTTGCATATCTTCAGGACTGAGAAATAGAACACCCCTCTTCTTCGGAGTTGGTTTAGGAATAGTCTCAGGAGTTGGTTCAGTAAGTGTCCAATTATTTTCATTTGTCAACATATTATTCAATAGAATTTCAGCTTCATCTGGTGTTCTTTCCCTGAAAACAGAACCAGCACAACTATCCAGGTAATCTCTGGATGCATCGGTTAGTCCATTATAAAAGATATCAAGTATTTCATTTTTCTTAGGAGGATGATCAGGCAAAGCATTAAGTAATTGGAGAAGCCTCCCCCAAGCTTGTGGGAGACTCTCTTCTTCAATTTGCACAAAATTATATATATCCCTTAAAGCAGCTTGTTTCTTATGAGCAGGGAAATATTTAGCAGAGAAGTAATAAATCATATCCTGGGGACTACGCACACAACCAGGATCAAGAGAATTAAACCATATCTTAGCATCACCCTTTAATGAGAACGGAAATATTTTAAGGATATAAAAGTAGCGAGTTCTCTCATCATTAGTGAACAGGGTGGCTATATCATTTAATTTAGTAAGATGTGCCACAACAATTTCAGATTCATAGCCATGAAAAGGATCAGATTCAACCAAAGTAATTATATCAGGATCAACAGAGAATTCATAATCCCTATCAGTAACAAAGATAGGTGAAGTAGCAAAAGCAGGGTCAGGTTTCATTCTAGCATTAAGAGATTGTTGATTCCATTTAGCTAATAACCTCTTGAGTTCATATCTATCTTTGCAGGCTAAAATAGCTAAAGAAGCTTCTTTATCAAAAACATAACCCTCAGGAATAACAGGTGAGTCTTCATCATCACTTTCATCAATATTATCAGATTCAATATTTTCATTCTCTGTAGCCCTAGCAAGTTGTTCATCAAGAAATTCACCAAGTGGCACAGTAGTATCAACTATAGAAGTAGTTTCATCATAAGTATCATGTATAGTAGAAGTGGCATCATCAATAACATGCGACATATTAGAACGAATAGCAGAAGCAGGTTTAGGTGTCGCAAGCTTACTCAAAACAGAAGGTGAATCAAGTGCAGAGCTAGATGGCAGTTCCTTACCTCCCCTCGTAGTTGAGGGATAAATCTTAGTTCTTGGATCTTTCAAGTTCTTCATAATGATAAGCAGATATAAATCCCAAGTGACTCAAAGAATAGAGCTATGCTCCCTGGCAACGGCGCCAGAAAATAGTCTTGATAACCCACAAGTATAGGGGATCACAACAGTTTTCGAGGGTAGAGTATTCAACCCAAATTTATTGATTCGACACAAGGGGAGCCAAAGAATATTCTCAAGTATTAGCAGATGAGTTGTCAATTCAACCACACCTGGAAACTTAATATCTGCAACAAAGTGTTTAGTAGCAAAGTAATATGATAGTAGTGGTAATGGTAGCAAAAGGTAATAGTAGCAAAAGTAATGTTTTTGGTATTTTGTAGTGATGATAGCAATAGCAACAGAAAAGTAAATAAGTGAAGAACAATATATAGAAAGCTCGTAGGCAATGGATCAGTGATGGAGAATTATGCCGGATGCGGTTCATCATGTAACAGTCATAACCTAGGGTGACACAAAACTAGCTCCAGTTCATCAATGTAATGTAGGCATGTATTCCGAATATAGTCATACGTGCTTATGGAAAATAACTTGCATGACATCTTTTGTCCTACCCTCCCGTGGCAGCGGGGTCCTAACGGAAACTAAGGGATATTAAGGCCTCCTTTTAATAGAGTACCAGAACAAAGCATTAACACATAGTGAATACATGAACTCCTCAAACTACGGCCATCACCGGTAAGTATCCCAATTATTGTCACTTTGGGGTTAACGGATCATAACACATAATAGGTGACTATAGACTTGCAAGATAGGATCAAGAACTCTCATATATTGATGAAAACATAATAGGTTCAGATCTGAAATCATGGCACTCGGGCCCTAGTGACAAGCATTAAGCATAGCAAAGTCATAGCAACATCAATCTCAGAACATAGTGGATACTAGGGATCAAACCCTAACAAAACTAACTCGATTACATGATAGATCCCATCCAACCCATCACTGTCCAGCAAGCCTATAATGGAATTACTCACGCACGGCGGTGAGCATCATGAAATTGGTGATGGAGGATGGTTGATGATGACGATGGCGATGGATTCCCCTCTCCGGAGCCCCGAATGGACTCCATATCAGCCCTCCCGAGAGGTTTTAGGGCTTGGCGGCGGCTTCGTATCTTAAAACGCGATGATTTCTTCTGTTTGATTTTTTCTCTCCGAAACCAAATATATAGAGTTGGAGTTGAGGTCGGAGGAGCTCCAGGGGGCCCACGAGGTAGGGGGGCGCGCCCCCACCCTCGTGGACAGGTGGTGGGCCCCCTGGCCTTCATCTTTTGCAAGGATTTTTTATTATTTCCGAAAAGTTGTTTCGTGAAGTTTCAGGTCATTCCGAGAACTTTTGTTTCTGCACATAAATAACACCATGGCAATTCTGCTGAAAACAGCATCAGTCCGTGTTAGTTCCATTCAAATCATGCAAGTTAGAGTCCAAAACAAGGGCAAAAGTGTTTGGAAAAGTAGATATGACGGGGACGTATCAGACGGCGGCGCCGCGGCGAGCGCACCAAGGCGGAGGATAAAATGCTGTCGCCAATGTGCTCGGCTGGGTTGGACATTCTTATTAAAAATAAAAATGGACCGGATCTATTTACGACGTTGACTATGATTTGCATGGGTCCGCTAGTTGCAGGAAGAAAATGCTGGGAGAAAGAAGACTGGTCGCTATCTTTGCCGAAGAATAATATCGACTGAATGTAACGACACTATCATAGGAAATAATATCCTCCTGTTAAATCATGAATTTAAAGAACTGGTGCATGAGAATTTAGCTTTATTTATTTATTTATTTACTTATTTATGTTTAGGGGACCATGAGCATGTACCTGGGTCGGATTCATGTGAGAGCCTCCTTCCAGTTAATTATGGGCTTCTCTATTGGGCCTTCATCAGTGGGATGCATGTTATCAACAAGTGGAAAATGTGTTCCGTACGAAAAATAGTATGCGCTACGTACGGTACGGGGCACTAAAGGATCGAACCATGCAACAACACATTTATTCAACGAACAGACGAAATATACTACTGATTGTACATTGAAAACAGCACCAGCAACAACCAGGGTTGGGGGTGCAACAGAAGCAGTAAGCAGGCCAGAAGAGTGAAGACACAGCTCTCTCTTCCAAACCAAACATCAGGCATCATTACAAAAGGGCTACCAAAAAAGAACAAGTGTATGCATCGGACTAAATAAAGATCCTACTACACCAAGTGTACTCATCTAACTAACTGGCTCAGTTAGACGTTACTATTCATTAAGCTGTGGAGATTGGCTAACGGCTTGAACCAGATGGGTGCCTGACGAGGGAAACTCCAGCCAGCAGGTCGAAGTCTGATACTTGTGACCCTCTCTCCTACTTTGGGCTACAGAGCGTGGCAGCACATATCAGGGTATGGTGCATCCAGAGACGCATGGTACGCTGTGTACACACAGTTTTGCCTGATGAACGAAACCGCGCTGCCATCATGATCCTTGCCGTCGGTTATCTCCTGGTTAATCGGATAATTCAGTCCAACAAACAGAGAGCGTGTACCAAGGCTACTTACCAACCTCCAGTCAAAAATTCCTGAAGGCCCAGAGAAGCTGGGATCCTGCTCAAAGACCTTGCAGTGACTGTGATTGTATTCCACGAAACAACACGTCCGGTACATGCGAACGATCATCAATCGTTTGTCGTCATCTGATTGAGCCAGGAACCACCTACGACTGCCATGCCGCTTTTTTTGGAAGGTTCTAGGATTAGGAAGGGTAGGGACACCAGGCGGCCTACAACATCATATCAAGTTGGAGTCAAATAACCCACAAAAAAATTGGAGTCAAATAAAAAAGGGCTCTTGATGTAGTCAATCTTAAGAACAACATGTTATGAGCATGAATATTTTTTTAGTAAATGTTGACAGTAATATAAGCAAGCCATCATGATATCATAGGAAAGTAACATAAAAAAAGTTGGAGTCAAATAAAAAGGGTTCTTGATGTAGTCAATCTTAAGAACATCATGTTATGAGCATGAATATTTTTTCAGTAAACGTTGACAGTAATACCATCAAGCCATCATGATATCATAGGAAACTAACATACTGCTGTAACAGCCGTTTGTAGCGATGACTGGAGTAGGCCAGCAATACGTCCAGCCATAGAAGGAGTCGACAACTTAAATGAAGACCTTGTGTTCAATGGCATCAGAGAACCATGGAGGATGTATGATCCTGCGATGGACATGCAGATTTATCCACTTACCGTAGTGACCTGTCAGATAGGAGAGACCGTGGTTGAAGAATGCAATTAGCCCGAAGTCTTTATAATTCGCAGATCTTGTGGGCACTTGGCAGATTACAACCTTGAGCAAATCAAACTTGGTATCATGTTGGCTACTGTAAGATTCTGAGTATTCTAGGCCGCCCAAAGCAGTGCAGTGTTAATCGAAGGAAGGGGGATCAATCGCCGGGTGTAGACCTCCACGAGCATCCAGCTGCCGCGACCGTCAATGAGCACCATCCAAGACGTGTTCATGCCGACCCAGTACATACCATTAATGTAGTTGCGGGTGACGGGGATTGGATCGCAGTCAAGGGGGTTGATGCTTGCCACCCTACGATCGTTATGCTACGTGACACGCCGTTTCTGAAGATTAGGCGGCATCAGCAAGCAAGGAGCTGGCTTAAAAAGCTCCGACCTAAGGGCTTTGAGTAAACGGTATAGCACCCGGGAGCACGCGACGAGCGTCATGGTACTGAGATTGTCCACACGTGAAACAATGAGCTTGATTACCTCTGTGGGGAGTGAATTCCAGCCACTCTTTCGGCGGACGCTGCTCGGTTCTGCCATTGTTAGTGCTTGGGTTTCGGATGAGGGGGGAGGCACCTTAGCGTGTATGGAAGATTGGACGAGGGGGGAGGCGCCTTAGCGGGGATGGAAGAGCGAACAAAGATGGAGAAGCGAATATGTGCTGCGGGAAGTGGACAGGTGATGATGACTATAGCACGCCGCTTGACTTACGAGACACATACCAGCAGCGTAGGGTCATATCAAAGTCAGACAACTTGCTTGAGTGATCACAGTACTGGTACTCCGTACAGTACCTGCTACTATGCCCTAACTTGATTGAGTATGTAGTAGTGGAGTAGGACTCTGCTCTACTACTAGCACCGGAGGAGTAATATGTTCTAATCTAAAATAGTTACAAACTTCAATGCCCGAGCGTGGAACGACTATGAACCGCCATCGGTGCTAACTCCAATCCTGCAAGTCATGGATTTGTTTCTTTTTAACTTTTGTACGAATCTGTAGCCAGCCTGCAAGTCATGTACACTGTACTGATAGTGGAACCCACAGAGTACTTAGAATACAAGATTAAGGATGCAATTAACTTTTTATAGAGGGAGAATCATACACGCAATTAACTCAAATGGATTGGACGTGACTCTATAAGAAAGTGCCATGTCATCTGTAGCCAACATGTATAACAATGGATACTCAAAAACTAATTCTTGAAGATCATTTCATGCAAAGCACAATAAGAGTTATTTCTTCACAAGTTTTGGATGCGGGTTGAACAATTGAACGCTTTTTTTTGCAAAAGATACTTTTTTTTATCTATTTCACCCGGATGTTTGTGAGCTCTAGTGATGAAATAATATCCGAACAAACCTATTGATACCCGTTACACATGAGATGAACCCCACATCATTTGTCAAAATAAACAACTCCCCGATCAATGCATTTCACTCTTCCGTGCAACGCACGGGCACCTTACTATAGATTAGTACGACCAAAAATTGAACTAACATTATATATAGTACGATGAATGATGATGCATGTCACCTAAAATTATAGGAGTAGTATCATTGAAAACTATGTTCAAATACGAATCCAACGATATTGTTTTTGTTGACATGCACTAACATTTTGTCAGTTAAATCTTCAGTCAAATTCAATGGGGGATAAACCACGACCGATGTAGTCGTACTAGTGTAGAGGGCGGCGCTGCACGGGAGTCTCACCCCGCTCATGGCGCGGCAGTAAAGCCGTCATATCACAAAACCCAACCACTCCCAGTAATAAGTGGCTTGGTAAAATAAACGGACAAGCAACCATCACATCCCTCCGTCTTTTTTGCATTTCATCTCTCAACATTTACTTTCTCCGGTTCATCTCGCACACTCGATCCCTAGCTACTACTCCTAGTATCCCTAGCTACTACTCCTAGGGCCAGTTCTTTTGGCGGCTTCCCCAGCTTTTCCCATAAGACTAGTCACAGTGGAGACTAACATTAAGGCGCCTCACTCATTTATTTGGGCTTCTAAGCTACTAGTACTAGTAGTACCTCCATCCTGGTTTATTCCTCACCATTGTAATTTGTGCTAAATTTTGACCAAAGATTTAACTGATAAAATGTTAGTGCATGTGACATGCACTAACATTTCATTAGATAAATTTATGATCAAAATTTGACACAGATTACAATGGGGACCAATAAACCAGGACGGAGGTAGTAGTTATGGGATTAGTAATCTAGAAGCCTAAAAGAACTGGATCCGGGTACTCCTACTAGTAGTAGTACTCAAGTTGGAATTACAATTGCACGACACAACTTGTTAGGCAAAAAATTCGATACAGGGTGTAGGAAGCAGTTTGGGAATTTGCATGCCTTTCCGACCAGTGAGATACTCCGTACAAAGTACGACAGAGAAATAACCACAGAGAAGGAAGCTAAAAGTAAACAATCAAACGGGCATTTTTGCATTTGTTTTGAATTGAATCGTTTCACAAGCTTGAATAGTGCTGTTTTTCTACTTTTACAAAAACCGCATCGTAATGTTAAAACGTGCATTTGCATGTACATAAGTAATAGTAGTACTCCCTCCGTCTATGTGTATAAGTCTTCCCTCCTTGGTCACGATGCACAACCAAAGATGACTTATTGACCTGGACGGAGGGAGTAGCACAGTCTGCAAGCATATATAGAGAGAGACGTGTAGTGCGATAGTATATAGTAAAGTTTGTGCTATATGCACATACTTGCAAAATGCGTACGAATACACAAGGTTTCCGAACTTTCCCTTTTACATACTTAATTAAGGATGCTAATAATTCCTGAACGTTCGGGATTTATCATTTGCATCCAAAACTAATGAGATCGCCTTACGAAACAAAAACTATACTCCTACTAAAAGCCACGGCGCTCGCAGGAGCGCTTACGGCGCTCCACGAGTGCCCTGGTGCGCGGCCATTTCCCAGCGCGCCGACACAACGCCTCTTCCTCAGCCTCGCAACTCGCGAGGTGCTGATTGGCGGCTTGCCGGCGGGCGAGCGTGATCTCACCGATGTGGTGATCCGGCACCAACAGGTACTCCTCCTCGCTGGAAGCATGCACTCGGTCCATGTACCGCCAAGCATAGACGAGGCACTTGGGCCCGACTGCACTCAGGGCATCGGCACAGGCGTCCTCCGCCACCCTCACGGCCCTCGCACGAGCCTTTTGCCAAAGAGCCAATTGCCTGACTCTCTCGGACGCGACATTGGCCTCCCAGGCAGCTTGTTCCGCGGTGCGCTTCTCTTCCCCGGCCTTCTTCTCTACCTCTATTTTGGCGCGCTCTGCTGGAGGCAAAGCCCCCCACAAGGCGACATCCATTTCTTTCCAAATCTCCTCAAGGCTGGGGGAGGGGCTCGACGGGCGGCGCGACGTTCTCCTCACAGCGGGGAGCCGATGCGTGTGCTGGCGAGATTGGGAACACCGACGCGTCCACCTCGACGCGTCACGGCGAGGAGCGGAACGCCGACGCGTCCTCCTCGACTAGTGGCCGCGAGGAATGGAACGGCGACGCGTCGCGTCGCGGTGATGAGCGGAACGCCTACGCGTCCTCCTCGACTAGTGGCGGCGAGGAACGGAACGGCGGCGCGTGACCGTCCGCACGGTGCAGCGAGGGGAGCCTAGGGATTGGGAGGGGCGATGCCATGGTGGTCGACATGAGAGGGAGGGGAGGAGATAGCGATGAACGTGAACGTGAGGGGGAGGAGATAGCAATGTCGTGGGAGGCGCAGTATTTATAGCGAGAAATGGCACACCTACGTAAGATATGGACTGAGCTGCACTGACTTAACTGCAGGTCCAGTTGCGTCACTGACATGTGGGCCAGACCCCTATTGGGCCCATATGTCAGTGACCCAATGCACCTACAGTTAAGTAACAGCTATGTGGGCATATTTCTTGGAGTAAATTATGGGGAAGGGAAGGGGTGGAAATATTGTTGGTCACAACGGATTGGTGCCCAATGAATGGGCTTCCTGCAGGTATGGGGAACGGTGCATAATAAGTCTCATCTTGCATGCCGGGCTAGGTATAGTCTCAAGTCATTAAAAACATACACGCCCCACACATGTTCATATTTCAAGGTGCACTAAATTATTGCATGCGATGATTAAGGCTGGCCATAATGGTGGTATCTTAGCTGGTATCATGCACACGGGAATAGCAAACATGCTGACGTGGCGAAGAATTAAAGAAGAGGGGGGGGTTAGAGTAACTAGTGTTCATGCATGCATTGGTAAACACATTTTTTGTGAAGAACTACAAAAACTATTCCACCGCCTCTATCTTGCTAAGAGTAGGTCAAATTTTTGAATCGAGCCCTTTAAACTAGAAGGGAGGTAGTAGTACTCTAATAGCTAACCTTGGCCCTGTTTGGATCCATGTGTTAGAGTTCATTTGGGTTAGTTTGAACTCAACTAACCCAAAAAAATCTAACCCACCCAAGAGGTGCTTATTTGGGTTACTCCCTCCGTCTAGGTGTGTAAGTCATCTTATGTTGTGCACCGCGACCAAGGCGGAGAGGAAAACGAGAAAATTTAATGTCTTTTTGCTAATTAATAGCATTGCATGCAATGAACTAACCACTGCATGTCATGTTTGGCAGTCTCAAGTCATTGAAAGCATGCACCGCCCACATCTCTTATTGGTTGATATGTCACAAAACAAGAAACGATATTGTAGATATTGATATTTTTAGTACTTATAAATTTGGTCAAACACTTTGCCAACAGTTGACGGAAGTATAAAGGACCAGAGGGAGTATCATGCATGCGGAGTAGGCAAAAAAATTGCTCATTTATAGCCGGTCGAAGTCTCAAAGGGCGCGACCACGCGAGGGAGGCGAAGGTCGTGGGAGGCGCGACGATT
Source organism: Triticum urartu (assembly GCF_056163025.1). Lineage (NCBI taxonomy): Eukaryota > Viridiplantae > Streptophyta > Magnoliopsida > Poales > Poaceae > Triticum > Triticum urartu. The sequence continues at coordinate 208,648,075 of NC_141879.1, read as the reverse complement.
GATGGAATTAAGTGAAGTTACCCACGCGCCGACATGGCGTGCAAACAGGCAGAAGCTATACCATCAAGCCTACGATATGGGTCTAGTAGACATGACATCTAGTGGGTCCCGCATAGTTCTCGAGAACTCTTTGGGGGCTTGCAGCCGTTTATCCACCGGGCAAGCCAGCAACCCCACGCCGTTTGCACACCCTACTCGTCCCCGTCTTCTACTAGTACAGTACCTTACAATAGTTCGCTCCTAGTCGTCCCGTCCTTTCACATTACGGCAGTTCCACTAATCCTAACCCTCCTCCCAAATCCATGGCATCCCAAATCTCCATGATCGGCGGTGAGTACAATGTTAGAACCATCACCGGCGGTGAGTTCGACATCATCTACACCCGTGGATCTGCGACGGTGAAAGCATGCCTTGCTCACTTCCTACGCATGTTCAACAGTTTCAACATCTCCAAGTCCTTCACTTGTGGTCCTTCCGATTTTCATTACTGAAAACTAACATCTAAATCTAAACATAGTATTTTCCCTAGAACTACCAGGTTCAACATCTCGCAACATAAACCCATACAACCATACGCCAAGGAGGTATGTAGTAGGTAGTACTATGAATTCCATTTTCTCTCCATTCCAATCGTTCTAAAAACTACGTAGTACTTATAACACGCCAATGAAAATCAGAACTCTTAACCCCGCTAAAAAATGATACTATTTTAAACGCGGCTACTCGATCTGTGGCAACTGGCGAGCCACCGCCTCCAAGTCATTCATCTGTGGTCCCGACCATCAACTCCTATGGATCAAATTATCACGCGAGCTGACTATTCCTACAAAGGTGCGCTCCACCACGTATCGCGAATGCAACAATCGTGCACCTAGGGTTTTAGGGTTTATTTGTTAATGTTGCCTTTACGTAGTACTCGTGTGTGTGAGACAGCGAGAGACCGACCGCGTGCGTGCGCCTCTTCTCTTCGTATATGTACTTCACCGTTTGTCTGGTGTCCACAAAGTTATAATAACTACTAGCAATGTGCCAATGCGTTGCCACACGATCTGAGTAGATTAATACATATTCACCAATTTGATAGAAAAAAGTCTAGTTTTGAAATACGTATATCACTAAAAAATGTTATGTTTCACTCAAAATATATTCCTTTGGCGGTTTTGATGAGATAAGGGAGGAATGTTGTTGGTTTCAAGATTCGAGAAGTGGTATATGTTTAATTTCTACTCTTACTAGCAAGATGCCCGTGCGTTGCACGGAACATCAAGATCTTGTGGGAGAAAAGGATGAACGAGGGAAGGCCTTATCTACAAATGTGGAGAGGAGTGCGGGTAAATTGCCATAGTTTCGTTCCTATCCGTCAGATATAAATCAGACGGCCTATATTGCAGGATGGCAGGCCCACCATCATCACCAACTCTGTTTTTTATCCCTACTCTTAGAAAAAGCATAGTGGGTGATGATCGTGTGCCTTCCATCCTGCAATATAGGCCGTCCGATCTATATCTGACGGATAGGAAGGAAACTATGGCAATTTTGCAAAAAGATACCCACACCCCTCTCCACACTTGCAAATAAGGCCTTCCCTTGTTCATCCTTTTCTCCCACATGATAAACTACTCATACAAATGCATCTTCATGTTCCGTGCAACGCATGGGCATCTTGCTAGTTGTTGCAAAAAGCCCATGTGTGTGAGAGAGAGGGAGAGAGGAGGAGGACGGAGTGCATGTGTGAAGAAGACACAAAGAGTGTGTGTGCGAGAGGTATCAACTTAAAATGAGGTGATAGTGTGTGTGTGCATGATCGATAGGGCGTGTCTCAAGAAGGGAAGAAAAATCTACATAGATACAAGGAGCAGGAGAGAGACATGTATGCGATAGTGGAAGCATGGGTGTGCGGGTCACTACTAGGAAAAGGCCTACTAATGGCGCACTAGTTTTGCCTACTAATGGCGCATTACCAGTGCGCCATTAGTAGCACGCCACTAGTATATCTTACTAATGGCGCACCACAGGTGCGCCATTAGTATAGTGCGCCATTAGTATGTAACAGCATGCGCCATTAGTGTGCCTCCCAGGGGGCCATACGTAAGCATGTCTTTGTCATACTAATGGCGCATTCTCTGTTGATGCGCCATTAGTATCCTTTGGCATACTAATGGCGCACCTGGTGGTGATGCGCCATTAGTATGAATATTTGGTTTTTTTCCTTTTTTGATTTTTGCGCAGGTTACAAAATATATTATTAGACAGAATATAAAATATATTATTAGACAGAATATAGACAACAACACACAGCAACATCAGATTCATCGAATACAATAGAAGATTAGTCTCCGAATACAATTCATCATATTAGTCTCCGAATTCAAAAGACCGAACAAAGATAAAACATTACAAGTCTCAAGACCGCGAGTATCGAGTTTGTCGGAAGTAATACTAATCCTAACAAGTCCTACTAATCATCATCATACAGCTTCTACTCGTTATTCATAACAAGTCATGCGATCATCATCTTGATAGTCTTCGAACCAACCCTACTTAATTGTTCTTAGCACATGATCATCAGTATTAGGCAGGACCTAAATACCCTATTTAAGCTAAAATAACATAAAACAATATAGACCCTGACTCTCCATTATGGAGAATGGAGAACATCCTATCTCCAATTCTTGCGCTTCGCTTCCTTTTGCTTCCAAGAAGCTCCTTACGACTGTCCATACATTTTTTCCATCCTTTGATTTTCATGTCTCCACTTCTTTTAAAAATCTCGTATGGACAGTTGAGATTCGTAGGACGACCTGGCTGTATGTTCAAAACATTAACACTACCTTTCAGATACATCATATGAGGCACACAATTCTCTGGGATTATCTGTTGAAAAACATAGTAATAACTTCATAGTTAGCAATGATGTACTAGTTTTAGAAGTATGCAAAAGATGCACGGTGTCGTAATAGTAAAAATCTTACCAGGGTATCTCCATGGTAGTTACCGTAGTTGAACACATGCACTAGTGGCACGTGTTTACCATAATGTTGAGGAGTTTGATTGTAGATATTGTAATTCTCAATGTCAGTACAAAATCCGACCAAATGATTTTTCTCCTTGTAAGTTGTTAATTCGGAGCCATCAGTGTAGTGGGTTTTGTCTACCATCTCCCGCACATTCTTTGAACAATAAAAATAAGCTGTCAATGGAAATAAGCTGTCAACTATTTTGAAATAAACAATATAAATTAGCTAATAACTATGTTTGAGAAACTCACATAGCGGTAGAACTGGAGGCGTATCAACAAGGACCCAAATGTCCATATTGTCTTGGTTGATGTTAGGATTACCAAGATCCATGGTGATAAGCATACCCTCATCAAAACCATACATCTTGCAAAATGCTTCCCAATTTTTGCAACCAAAATGGGTTACGCCCTCAGAATTATATAGATTTACTTCAAAGTCCACATCGTGATGAGTCCTTAGGTGAATTTTCTTTGTTTCAGAAATTTCATGGTCTTCAAAATCCATCCTCTCCAAGACATAGCGTCTTGCATGGCATGGGATAAGCTATACTCGAATTGTAGAAGATGAAAATTACACGTTGAAATAGTTGAAGTCATGCTTAATTATGAAAATAACACTTGTCGTCGTTGTGTACCATTTCAACTTCGAAGGTCTCCTCGAGCTTAATGCTGAAGCGCCGATCATCGTCCAGGTGAGGCATGTCGCACAGACCTCGATCGTCGTGGCACCAGTCGCACTCCGCCGGGAGACTTTCGTCGTCCGATGATGATGATGACATATCCTGGGACAGCTCCCAGAATTGCTTGCCGCCCGAACCACCGTCCTCATCGTTGTGGGCCATGTTTCGCTCTAAATAGGAAAAAAGTTTGGTCAAAAAGTTGGTTATTGTCAAGGAACAAGATCATGGTCTCATCATTTAGGGTTTGTCGACACCGAGGCACCCTAAAAGCCTAAGCTTTCATCATTTAGGGTTTGTCGACGCCGAGGCACCCTAAAAGCCTAAGCATACATCATCTAGGTTCTCATCGACACCGAGGCATCCGGGGCAGCCAAGTTAAGTTTTCATCATTTAGGGTTTATCGATGCCGAGGCACCCTAGGTTGGGCCTAATCACTTGGCACTAATCACTTGGCTCTATTGCCACCTATGGTTTAATACAGCAAGAATAAAGGGGCAGTTGATCCTACTTAATTAAATACTAAGATACCCCGGCCCATGCATTAGTAGCAAGTACCTCATATGTCCGATTTTTAGCAAAGTCATGCTAAAATTCATGGAAAATTTCAGCATGACCTTTGCTGAAAATAGGACATATGGAGTACCCGAATTTGCCGGAACGGAAGTTAATCGACATTCCGGCAAACTCAAGGGCCTCTCAGGGTACCTGCAAAATCATCACGACACGAAGGGCCTCTCAAGGGCCTCAAGCAGCAGCGGCGTCTCCCAGGACCCCATTTTTCTGCTAAATTTCTTTGAGCAATAATCAGAGCAGAAAATTCAGCATATTTCTATACAACAGCACTGTAAAGATGAAGAATAGTTCTACAGCAGCCCATCTTTGATCATCATCTTTGCATCTCTTTCTCAATGTGATCACAAGTAATTCAGAGGCATCACAAGTAATTCAGAGCATCACAAGGCATTAGTAGTTCAGTACATGAACAAGTTTTACAAAGCACATCAATATGTTACAGCAAACAAAAGTTCTGAAATTTGTGTGCCTAACTGAATTTTTAGTAACCGAATAAACTGATTTTTCAAAACTGCAAGAAGCAATTTAAAAAAAAATCCTCTCATCTCATATGAGGAGTGTTAATCCTAAGACTAATAGTTTGTTGTCCCTGTCCATTTGTCCCTCCCCAACTAGATACTAGAGTAGCACTGTTGATGCCCTGTTCTTGCTGAACTTTATGACAGTATATACAACAACTTATCCTAAATGTGGCTAGAACTGCAGATTTACAAATTAAAGGACACAAACTCAAGCAAGCTTCCTGAACAATACCCTGACAGAAAACATAGGACAATCAATGAATTTATATAACTAGTAAGAACAAGGGGATGATTTTAGCAAGTTAAGTGCAGCTCTAGCACCTGTGCATGAAATGTATCATGTATCAAACCATCAATTAGCTGCTGAAAAACATAAATGTACCATGTGAACATATAATACCTTCACGAGCGAACTCAATGAGTGTGAACCAACAGAGTGTGGGTCACCACAGATTGTGTAGTAAAAAACCTTCAGGACAGAGTGAAAATAGTTACAATATGCTTGCAAGTAATTTGAGGAGGGAACTACACTACACAAGAACTAAACTTTGGTTAACTGAATGCATTAGCTACTAAGATGTCCAGATTAACAAACTACAGTGCACAAATCTCCTGTCATCATCAGTAAGTTCACAAATCTGATTAGGTAATGTTCCATTGTGTAGTTCACAAACTATAGTTCACAAATCTGATTAGGTAATTTGATTAGGCCCCCCACGCTTCTGCAAACCAGCCCAGTGTTCCAACCAGTGAGAGACTTGAGTAATAACTTAGTCAATAATATACTATTCTTAAACATCAACCACAAGATAATTGTAATCTTAATAGGTACTTTAATAAACCATAATTTTCTAAAATGACATCTAACTTGCAAAGCTTTGATCATCAGGTACATTGATCTAATGGTAAATTCACCACATGTAGTTAAAGTCCACACGCACTTATCTCTCTCCTCACTTTGAACCACGTCCTCACAGAGATATTGCAACTGCTGCTCAGCCAAATCACCCAACCTCCTCCTAATTTTGACATTATCCCAACAACCCCCAATCACCTCTGCAACAGTAATATTAAAACTGGTGTTAGCATTATACAATCTATGGAACTTACTACACAGTGGAACATTACCTAATCCATCATGGAGATTTGTGCACTGTAGTTTGTGCACAAATCTCCTGTCATCATCAGTAAGTTCACAAATCTGTCATCATCAGTAAGTTCACAGTGGAACATCATCTACAGTGCACAAATCTGAACCTAGGAACCTAGGAACCTAGGAACACAGGAGAGGGAGGAAGGAGGAAGGAGGAGAGGTACCTGGGCGGGAGGACGGCGGCAGCGGCGGCAGCGGCTGGAGGACGGCGTCGTCGACGAACTCGAGGGCGGGGGCACCGGATGCTCCTCTTGTCGATGGGGGAGGGGAGGGGCTGGAGGCAAACCCTAGCCGCCAAGCGCACGAGTGCTGCAGCTAGGTGGAGTAACCTCTGCCGGAGACGACGGAGCAGGTGGCCGACGTCGTGGTTGGTGAGGAGCAGGTGGCCGGCGTCGTGGTTGGTGAGGAGAGCGTGAGGAAGAGCGCCCCGTGCACGATGAGGAGGCACGGTGTCGGCGTCGTGGGTCGGGAGGCGGCGCATGTAGGGGGAGGCGGCGCTCGAGGGGGAGGAAGAGGAGAGGGAGACGGCGGGGGCGCGTGGGCGGCTGCGGCGCTGTGGGTCGGGGCAGCGGCGGCGGCGCGGTGGAGGAAGGGACGAGGGAGGGAGCGGCGCGGTGGAGGGATAGGAAGGACGAAGTGTCTGGCGAGGGCAGTAGGTGGAGTGGGGGGGGGGGGTTCTAATGGCGCACCTCCCCTCGGTGCACCATAAGTACGACTATTCTAATGACGCACCTCCCCTCGGTGCGCCATTAGAATTTTGTTTTAATCTAGCCCACTAACCATATCTACAGCCTAACCCTATCTACAACAGAACCCACCCACTAGCCCGACTGGTCAGCACGCAGCACACACACCAAGAGGTCCTGGGTTCGATTCCCAGGATCCCCAATATTTTTTATGCATTTTAAATGCTATTTTTGATATTTATTTGTGTTTAAATATGTTCAAACTTGTTTAAATCATAACAGTAATATTTTTTTATAAAAACAGTAATAATTTTTTAAAAAACATGTTCAAATTTGTTACTTGAAAATATCATCGGCGGCGGCGGTGGAGCGGGGGAGGGTGCGGGGGGTGCCCGTTGGCAGCGGTGGAGCGGGGGAGGATGCGGGGGGCCGGGTGCTCGTCGGCGGCGGTGGAGCGGGGGAGGGTTGCGGTGGGTCGTCGGCGGCGGTGGAGCTAGCGGGGGAGGGTGCGGGTGGGATTGAGATGGAGGGGGATCGAGATCGAGATGGAGGGGGAATCGAGATCGAGATGGAGGGGGATACTAATGGCGCACCGTGTAACAGTGCGCCATTACTAGTTTAAACTAGTAATGGCGCACTGTTACACGGTGCGCCATTACTAGTTTAAACTAGTAATGGCGCACTGTGAAACGGTGCGCCATTAGTAGTTTTGCAAAAAAAAAGAATAAGAAAAAAATTACAGTAATGGCGCACTCTCTGCCTGGTGCGCCATTACTAGTTAGAACTAGTAATGGTGCATTGTCGCCCTGATGCGGGGGGCCGGGTGCTCGTCGGCGGCGGTGGAGCGGGGGATGGTTGCGGTGGGTCGTCGGCGGCGGTGGAGCTAGCGGGGGAGGGTGCGGGTGGGATTGAGATGGAGGGGGATCGAGATCGAGATGGAGGGGGAATCGAGATCGAGATGGAGGGGGATACTAATGGCGCACCGTGTAACAGTGCGCCATTACTAGTTTAAACTAGTAATGGCGCACTGTGAAACGGTGCGCCATTAGTAGTTTTGCAAAAAAAAGAATAAGAAAAAAATTACAGTAATGGCGCACTCTCTGCCTGGTGCGCCATTACTAGTTCTAACTAGTAATGGCGCATTGTCGCCCTGATGCGCCATTAGTATGTATGGAAAAATGGGAAAAAAATTAATACTAGTGGCGCACCCTGTTTCTGGTGCGCCATTAGTGTCTTCCACACTAATGGCGCATCACCAACAGGTGCACCATTAGTATCAATCCTATCTATAGCCCTTTTCCTAGTAGTGGGTGTATAAACCTATCTAGAGGCTAGTCGATAAATGTTTGTGAGAGAAATACGAGACGGTGGTGCGAAAGCGAGAGTTTTGTGTGTGAGAGAGACGGTAGTCAGGAAGGGGAGTGGAAGCAGGAGTTGTGTGTGTGTGTGAGAGAGAGAGAGAGGGGGAGTTTGTCTGATCGGTAAACAAATGAATAATGTCAGTCTAGGATGGAGACGGAAAGGAGACCGCAACAAATGTTGTGTCTACAGGAGAGAGAGAGTAATTTTAGTGGTAGGATTCATATCTAGATACATATACGGTGTGTGAGAGAATCCCATAGAGAGAAAGACAAAGTGAAAGATGAGTGGAGACTGTGTGTGTGGCGGTGAAAAGAAAGATTAGGTACCTAGTGATATGAGAGAACGGTAGATGTGAGAGATAATGAAAACCGTGTAATGTATAATGATAGGGAGAGTGTGACACTTCTCAAGGGAGACGTCGAGAGACCATGTTTGTGAGGATAGGAGAAACATGAAGTGAGCGTGCGGGTGAGCTGGAAAAAAGAGAGTGATAGCTACATGAAGGAGCATGCATGCGAGAGAGATGGGCATGAAAGGAGTGAACATAAAAGGGATTCAAATATTTGAATTCGAGATGATGATACATGTAATCCATACTCGAACCAAAATTGATCTATCAAACATGCATACTCATATGAATTCACGCGCATCTATGTTATTTAATATGTAGATATTACTGATCCATACATTTTAGTAGAACATAATTTGGTTTAATTTTTTGAATTCAACCATATGATTTTGAGATCATTGTATTTGTAAAGCATATTATACATATAAAGGAGCATCATTCTTTGTTGTGCTTTTGAAAGTATATATAAAAAATGATGTATATAGAATTTTATTCCAATTGAAAATGGATCCCGCCCGAAAAAATAGAATACAAATGGGATTCGAATTGAGTTGGCACGGTAAACGTGCACTCTGCAAAATTTGAACGAAGCGGGGAAAGTCGCAGTAACCGCCCGAAACCAAAATCTGCGAGATGGAAATTACTACTGCCTATCCCTGCCACGCAAAGCCTATCTGCTCGATTTCTCTAGGTTTCGGTAGGGGTAAGTTTGTAATTTCACTCAAACGTGACATAACTGTCTCTCACCCGGATTCATACATGATGGGCGCCAAATCACAGTGTGTCCTCGGCCGAAATCGACTCCCTCCCCGATTCATACACGGTGGGCGCCAAAAACAAACTCTCGTCGGCAAATATTTGGTGCATGCGAGATTACCGTCCTATCCCCAACCGACTAATATTGCTGTGATGTAGGAAATTTGAAACGGGGGCTAAGTTTGTAAATTTCCTCGCATTTGAGACAAGCGCGCCCTGAAGACATGGTTCCCCTTCCTCTCCGCCTCCATTTCCCCATTCGTACTCCGTGGGCGCCAAAACACCCTCTCCACCGCAGCCTCCTCCGTCCGCAACCCCATCCACCGCCCTCCTCCTCCACCATGCCGGGGCTGATACCCCGATGCCGCCGTCCATCACAAGAGATTGACCTCTCTCATCCATGGCTTTGGACCGGGATCCTTGCATCCCGTCCTCTCGCTTCATCCCCGCCATCTTCCACCTTGCCGGCGCCACTCCTACGACTGTCTCGTCCACCGCGCCCCGCCGCTACTGTCTACCCTCCTAGATCTTCTTCCACGCCGCCGACAGCCATCGCTACCATAGCACTGTCAAATTCTCAGCAGATGCATACACGGCGCCGCACCAGAGGCGGTACTCTTTCGTATCTGCTCAACTTATTTATCGCAGCAAGAAAATAGATCGCCACTGCTTTACTCTGATTTCTTGTCCATCACTTACTTGCTAGTTGGGAGCAAACATTGGTTGCGAAGTTGCCTTTGTCCGGTTTGCACCTTCAGATCCGCCATGGCACGCTCAACACTATACTCCCAATGCTTATGGTTTTCGCCTTTTATATTTCACACTAGTTAAATCACAGTAGACTAAATTTCAAAATTGGGTCAGTCGATTTTTCAGAGCTCGCCAGATTTCGCCGGTGCGAATGAAGGCGCTCGGGTGGGGACTTTGGTTGTTGGGGGGGCGGTGGTGGGGCCTCGCCGAACGAACAAAAACTCGACGCGGGCGGGGGCGGGGGTGGGGGTGGCGGAGGAACACAGGCGGTGGGGGCCGATGGTCCGGCCGGCGGCCTGGGCGGTGTTTTGTATGGGAAGAATCAGAGACGAGGAAGAAGAAGGGTTAGGAGATGTAGGATCTTCATCCAACCGCCTGAAATGGTCGACTAACCCAAATGCAGACATGCCTTTATATTCAGTACCATCATCATACCTGCTTAGTACTGCTCCTGAATCCATCAAGCTAAACAACATGCCACTCATAATTCCAAACTTGTTGCTCAAGTACGAATCTGATATGATGCTGATATTACTAAAACAGATAACATTTAATTGGTCAGCTAATATTCCTACTTTACTTTCAAAAAAGCACGTGCACCACATATAGAGAGACAACAGGGAGTTGCTTTCTTAATGCGCTATGGTTCATCATGTGTGGGCACTGCACAACGGACATTTTATTATCCAAAATCTGCTTGCTCTTCTTTAGCATGTTCCTCCCCCGTTCTTCTTTAATAAGTACTCTCTCCGTTCCTAAATACAAGTCTTTGTATAGATTCCACCATGGACTACATATGGAGCAAAATGGGTGAATCTACACTCTAAAATGTATCTGGATACATCTGTATGTGATCCATAGTGGAAATCTCTACCAAGACTTATATTTTGGAATGGAGGGAGTATGATAGTAGTACAGTATGTTCGTTGTAGTGAATATGAGCAGGGACATTTGCAATGTAGAGGTCTATACGGTCGGTTGGTATGGACACATTGAACTCGTCGGGCCTCTTTGATTTGTAGGATTTTGTAAACATGGGAATAGGATTTGTAGTGGCCTGCCCACTTGAATCCTATAAGAATAGCAAGGAAATGCAGGGAGCTGTGTCGCCTTTGAGAGTTACACTGATATTAATAGTACCGCACCTTCAGTTGAAGAGAGCTGGTATTCGAAGGCTTTCTAGCTGTACCGGCAATACTGGCACATATATTCCAGCAGGCTCCACTTTGCTGATTTTACTCTGATGCTTACGGTTTTCCCGTTATATCTACACTATGATATATGTAGCTGCTTTGTGTCGCACTAGCAGCAGTCCACTCTTGAAGCTAAACACCGCAATGACTTACAAAATTGGCACCAAGGCATTGAGTGCCATTCTGGATGCAATGAAACTCATACGCTCACCACCTGTTGATTCTTGTTCAGAATATGATCCTAATGACTATTCTAACCTCGAGGAGTCAAAGGCAGATGGCCTGTCCTGTTCACCCATCAAGGTGTCTGTTCTAATTTGGCAAGGTTTTATTGATTGCGTGTATCTTGCATATGTTGTCTTGCATTTCTTCTACTTTTTTGCACTGCCATCTGCTTAGTTTACTCATCATATATGTCGAGATGCCATGCCCATCCATTATCAATACATATTCCATCTGTCGCCATACCATGTTTTTCCACTCAAATGCTGTTCTTGTGCATCAGACATCAAAAAGGAAGATGGTGATTGCTGAACCTGAAGGAGCACCAGCAAAGTCCTTGAAAAACGTGGTTGTGCCGAAGAAATCAGACAACACCCCACTTATATTGGTTGTACAACCAGTGACACAAAACGTAGGACCGACTCGAGCAGACTGTACCCATACTTCACTGGCCACACCACTAGTCACACCACAGGGGACCTGCACTCCAGCAAAAGGTATGTCGATTTCAGTTGCCATAGCACCAGCCATACCACAGAAAAATCCCACTCCAGCAAAAAGTACAACAAGTCCATCGGCCGAAGACCTATCCCAACTGCAAAGACGGCCAATTCCTGCAGATTGGAACCCCATTCTAGTTATTCCCAGTTTAAAAGACAATGCTTTCAATGTTGTTAGGGACTACGTGCATATATTCCCATCATGGGAAGATTATAGTGAAGACAAACACCATTTTCACATCTTCCCGTCCCACTTACGTGTAAGTGCTATTATTCATGGTGATTATTTTCCTGTTTTCTGCTGATTGAACACGTCAATGATTTACATTACATTGTTGTAAGTAGGCGAGGGTCAATCTGGATAGTCATGACGAGCAAAGCTTGCTTGCGCTTTTCAAGGAAACATTGCAGCAGTATCGGTGTTACCTGAGGAAATCACACTTTGATGGCAAGTCTATAAACGAATTTCTGGTGAAGTCTCTTGTGCTAAATTTAGAAGACATTGAATGGAAAAACCTTGTTATGCACCGGTCTCGTCAGAGGATGAGGTACTGTCTATGATATCGCATGACAATTTGAACTTCTACTTTTCCACATGTGCCTTACAGATCTTTTTTGCAGGAAATCTGCTCGAAAAAGAATTCTGGTTTGAAAAGGACGACATGATATCGCAAATATGATGCCCGCTGCTTTGCTCTTGTTAGTACATGTTGTCCTGTATCACTGTACTTGCATACATACCTGGTTCATTATGTGACAGCAGTATGCATGATAGCTTGCTTATCAATTGTTCGCTCCAAATTATCTGATCTATATGAATGGTTACATTAGTGTAGAATATATCCAATGCCAATGAAATTTTTTAGCTCTGCATTGTCCTTGTAAGTACCTGCTGTCCTTTATCAGTGTACCTATATTGAAAGGTAGTTGTTCATGTACCATCACTCTGTAGCTTACTTTCCTTTGCCCTGCATTTTCTACACATAAGATCTATATTTACTCTTACCATAAGGTTGGATAACACTGATGGTACCGAAGAAGTTTAGCTCTGCATTGCTCTTGGCTGTACCTTTTGCCGGTATCGTTGTACTTACATTTATAGCTACTTGGTTATGTAGCATCACTCTTTATCTTATCTTAAATATTCTCCATTTTTTCTTATATTGTCATATCTATATTTACTCTTAACAAAATGTAGAATAAAGGCAATGCTTATGAAGAAGATTCTGTGGTAAACTTCTTGAATTGCCCCCCCATCAGCATGGACAAGGGCTTTATAGAGTCTGCCTTCACCAATAATGTAAGGTTGTCCTTCTCAAGCCTTCAAACTTTGTTGTGTATATTTGGTTAGGCATCACTGCAACAACTGTTTATTTTTGGTGTTTGCATCAAATTGCATGTTTAAAGTTTATTATGTACTCCAGTTCATAAACAAAAGTTTGTCCTTCTCAATTTAAGTTTTTAGTTGTACAACCAAGTTCCTTCTTCATACCATATAAATTAAACTATACAAAGCAAGTGATCTTATTTTGCCAATCTGAAATGGGATAAATTGACAGCACACTAACCATTGATACTTATGAGTTCTTGATCTGTAATCCAGTGGTTACGTGAAGCTGCCAACTCCTTCACAATGTCATTTCCTGCCATGTCTTGACCTGAACAATACCATATTGTGTTAATGCTATTTAAACTGTGTCACTTTATTTGTCAGTAAGAAATATGATGAATTGTCAGCACTGATACTTATATGTGCAAAACATGTCATCTGTCTGCTTGTTTATCTTTCAGAGTGAGGAGGATATAAGTGTCAAACAAGTGTAGTCTCACCAGCTTGCTCAGCTGCTTGCGCTGCAGCTCCTGAGCAGGGCTAACCTTTCTTGAACTCTATTGAAGTGATGTCGTTTTTGTATATTATTTTTTCGGCGCGTTTAGTTGCACTGGTGGCGATCTTTGATGCCCAGTGTATGTAATCTGCTGTCTGCTTGTGCTTTATTATCATAGTGGCGAACTTTGATGCCCAGTGGATGTAATATGCCGTAATTTGTTTATTGTATAGTCTAGCTTTTTTTTCTTATTCACGATGCTGCAGTTATTTTACTGTATATATATCCTGTCTTCGCAGTAAACCGGCCAAACGGCCGTCATGCAAATCACCAGTATGATCCGCATCATGGGCCCCGTCATCTTGGTCCGTTAATAGGCCTAAATGTAAACTGGCCCACTAGTAGATTCGGGCCTTTAATAGGCCGAGTAAACCACCGGCCCTATTTTCCCAAGAAAACTCAATGGGCCTTTAGGAGGCTGAAAAGTAGGTTGGGCCTGAAACATGCCGAACAGCTCATGGGCCGGCAGCAGGCCGAAATTGACTCCAGCCCATGAATGTGCCAATCAAATCATGGGCTTATAACAGGCCAAAATTATCTCGGTCCTTGTTTGGCCCAATCAGATTATCGGCTGCTAGCAGGCCGGATGCAAACCGGGCCGTAGTTAGGCCCAACTATATGACGGGCTTTTAACAGGCCGAAATTAATATAGGGCCAAAATGTTAAACGGACCCTTAACATGCCGAAACTAATATCATGCCGAATTACTAAATGGGCCTTTAGCAAGTGGGCCCAAAAGCATAGCGTCCAGTTGACGGGCCGAATCTAATATGGGCCATAATTTAGCCCAAAGCCTCTTAAAGGGCCGGACCTGATCTGGGCCGTAATTTGGCCCAGAACATGGTAGGCTTTTAACGGGCTGGATCTCATATGGGCCATTATTAGGCCCGGAACATGGCAGCCGGTTAATGGGCCGGCCTACTAGGGTCCTCAAAATCTTGTGGGCCTACAGTTGGGCCGGCCCATTAATGTCGTTGAAATCTCGTGGGCCTTTAGCTGGGCCAACCCATTATGTTCCACAAAAATCTTGTGGGCCGGCCCATTATGGCCTGCAAAAATATTGTGGGCCTTTAACTGGGCCAGTCCATTATGGCCTACAAAATCTTGTGGGCCTTTAGCTAGGACAGCCCATTATGGTCTGCAAAATATTATGGGCCTTTAGTTGGGTCGGCCCATTTAAACTTTATGGGCCACTTTTGGGCCGGTCCATGTGTTAACATATCATAGGCGCATCTCGCCCATTGGATGAGTGACACCTTTGCCAACGCGGAGCTGACACGTGTTTCCTCCGGCCAATGATGATTTTACATGTGGAAAATCCCCATTGGTCCGGGCTGTTAACGGGTTATCGGATCCAAAACCAGACCCGATAGCTTAATGGCGTTCCGTTACGGTGGATGCCACGTGTCAGTCACCCTTGACGAAAGCACTTCTGTGATGCGCGATTTATCGTCATGGAAGTGGACACTTCCGTGATGATAATTTTGGTAATGTCATGGAACACTTCTACGACAGCACAGATATGACTATCTTGATTCTGTCATAAATTTGTCATGAATGTACATGCATGAGAGAAAATGTGACCTACTATGACAAACACGTATCATCACGGAAGTGTATTTTTTTGTAGTGTAATTCCAAAATTTAATAGAGCACTCATATAGTTCCATGTTGCCTCTGTAAAGAAAATCTGGGGGGAGGCATCGTATATTGCTTCACACACAAAGGTATAAAGAAATAAAGAAATTAGCATACCTATTTAATTCTTTAGTTCTTATTATTTATGCCACTAGTTGTGTATCACTACTCAGTTTTGCCATTAGAAGTTACAACTACTCAAAAAGTGCCATCGACCCGTGAGATGCCTGCTCAAAAATGCAATTATATATCTAAAAAATGCCATTGTTAAGTTGGATGTTTGCTCAGAAATGCCATTAGACATTGTTATTTTCACGTCAAACCCGTTGACCATATTACATGACAAAAATAAGCCGATTCTCACAATGATAAGTTAATGGTGTCCAGCACAACACACCCCTCAAATAAAACCAAGCACCCTGGAATTCTTTGACAAAACTAAGCACCCTGAAATTCTTTGACAACTAAACTGCTGGGTATATGATGTTGGCCATATATATTGTACGTATACAATGTGAAGAAACGAGTGCTAGTACTATACCAACTAAAAGATGAAATGTACGAAATATAACGAGAAGAAACATAACATAGTTCTGCTGGGGGCTCAGCACAACACACCCCTCAAATAATACTAAGCACACTAGAAATTAAACTAAGCAACTAATCCGGTAGACATTGCATTAGAACCACCATGAGCAACGACACTGCCACCTTACTCGGAGTCCTCGTCCATGTCCTCGACTTCGTCCTTGTCCCTCTTCCTCTTGGGTGATACTTCTTTGCTTGAACCGCACACTTGGTTCTTGCTCTTCATCCAACCCTTGTAGATATTGAAACAAAGGTAGCCATCCATTGCAGCGTAGTGGATGTGGTCTATATCTAGTACAGTCCACTGCCATGCACGATGAAACGTGGGCGGAGGTTTCTTTAGTTCACTGTACGAAGGATGAACAAGGCTGATCAAGGGAGGGCACCAGCCCTTCCTTCTGGAGGTCAAAGGGGTCGCCTACAACGAGGCCTATCTGACCCAGGATTTCCTTGTCGTTCCTAAAGTCTATAGTAACGAATTTGACTCGGCCGCCCTTGAGGAACTTCTTAAATTCCTTGCACTCAACATCAGCATGGCATATGTGGTAGACCAAGCATAAGTCATGCACGCAAACCTGGATCACGGCGGGATTCTTCTTCTCTACCTCCTTTAGATTCTTCTCTCTTCCTAGGACTGTGGTGTACTCAACATCTAGCCCAGCGACCCACTCATCATTTAAGTTTTCGAACATGCGTTTAAAGCGAGCAAGGCATTCTTTCACCGTTGCGGAAGAACGGGTGTAGATGATGTCGAACTCATCGCCGGTGATGGTTCTAACCTTGTACTCACCGCTGATCATGGAGATTTGGGACGCCATGGATTTGGGAGGAGGGTTAGGATTAGTGGAACTGCCGTAATGTGAAAGGACGGGACGACTAGGAGCGGTTTATCGATTGTAAAAATGTCGAGTGGTGGGCGCGTGCGAATGGCAGGGTAGTGGCTTGCCTGGTGGATAAATGGATTCATGCACAGTACTATGGGGCCCAATTAGATGTCATGTCTACTCGACGCCCAATTAAATGGCTTTCGATGTCATGTCAAGCGTCGGGAAAATTACAGGTGATACAAAGCTTTCCATTCTCCCATGATACGGGCTTCCGAGAGCCCTTGGATCTGAGATCGAACGGTTGCATGGCGTGATTCTAGACCTATGGGTGAATATCCTATCCTGGAGGGTTATTCTGCAAATTTTCAGCAACTTAGCATGCGACCGTTCGATCTCAGATACAAGGGCTGCCAGCAGCCCGTATCATGGTCGCGCCTACCACGACCGTCGCCTCGCTTGCGCGGTCGGGCCCTTGGAGATTTAACACGGTGCGTTAGGCTATCTGATGTTGGCATGTCATACATAGTCATCACTTAGTCACTCATACAACAAGGTTAGCTATAAGGTTGGCTATAAGAGTATTTTTTGTTTACTTCTCTCTATCTCTTTCTTCGTAGTATTTATTGCATTTGCCAAGGAGTGACCTCTTCCAAAGAAATGGTGCTTAAATGAGGTGCTATGGGCATTAAATGGCTTAGCAACTCAAGTCCCCAATGCATAGGTGCTTAGTTTTTTGTTGCTAAGTTTGCTTCATCTAGGTACATGCGCTTATCACCGTTTCTTCCTGGGGTCACCAAACTAGTCTCTCTCTTCTTAATTAACTTGCCACATCAGACTTTATGCCTATGTGGCAGGCTTGGCACCAGTAGGATCAAGGACAATAGCGAGCTATAAGCCCGCTTTACATGGCATTTTTGCATATGTGGGGGAAAGAGGCAAGGAAAAAGTGGAGGAGTGGGCTCTCAAGCAAGAGCCAGCCTCTACATGGTGGAGCATTGGGAGAGGCACCTGTATGGAGGTGGCTAGGAATCGGGAGACTCACGCTGGTCGTAGCGCCGCAGTTAAAATGATAATGGCAAGTCAAATCATCAGGCCCCACCTGTCCAGCAGTAACTCACTGTCAAATCACATAGCCCTACTTTTGCAGCAGCCTACTCCCTCATCTTCTCGCATCTCTGTCGAACCGACTAGGCGGAACTACCCCGCCTACCGCGCGGGAAAAGCCCACCCTCGACTTTTAAATAGTACAGTATACTAATTTTGTATCCATGGATTGCGCCATGGAGCAAAGCCTCAAGAAAACAGCAGTACACATGTACGGAGTATACAGCACGCCCGTCGCATTCGTGTTGCACTCCAGATGGTCGGACGGTCGGTCTGGCATGCCGCTCTCCGAATGGAACGCGCGTCATATTGCGTTTGCACACACATGTGGGACCACAATTGAGAACCGACCATAGGCACACTCCCCGGCCCCGCAAGTCAGGTGAGTTAATAAAAGAGAGAGACGAGCGATAGTATTACTAGAGAAGTGTTGTAGGAGTACATACGTTGGTACCTGGACGATCCCTGCAAGACACAGAAGATCAGTTCATCCATGCATGTGACCAGACTCCAACAGACACGCCTGGATTGGCTATTGTCTACATATCGTGCAGGCTGTGTTGTACAGGGCTGTAGTTCTCGTGAGAAATCTAAAAAAAGGTTTCTTGTCATCTCGCAAAATTAGGTGTCATGTGCTTCGGATCACTGCGAGGGTTAAACAGTGACAACTAAGTTGGGCTAGTCATTGGGGGCACATGCACGAAGACCACTCAGCTGCCATCTAGGTTAAGCCGGCTATGTTAATTAGGACATCTATCGATGGACCCCTTTTCTATGAGTTTATCTTTAATTTGAGCTTTGATCCTAAAGAAGCTGTCCATCCTTCCGGTGAGATTCCAAGAAGTAAAACGCTCCTGCGCGCGAGCCGGAGCTTTGACTGCCCTAAGCCGCTCCAAGGCTTGGGTGCCAGACCTAGACCCGGCGGACATGGCAAGAGGTTATCCTACTGTGAAGGAGGACGGGTCTCCATTTGATCAGGATGATTTCGTAGCGTGTGTACGCGAAGTCTGCCCTCAGGCGACTAGCCTTGGAGAAGACACCAATGTTGACAAGTACCAGCCGGGTTTTGACAATGAAAATAAGAAGATGGCCACTCCTTCATACAAAGTAGCAGACCTGATCCCACCTATGAGAGAAGATACCTTTGCTCCGGAAATTGACCCGGTCGGCCTGATTGACGACGAAGCCGAATTTGTCGCCATGAACGGCTTTGATTGGTCAAAATCCAATTTCCAGCAAACAGAAGGTGGTGAACTGGCGAGGGAGGGACAGTGATCATCTTCCTAGGCTTATAAAGCCTTGTAATAACTTTAGTTAAAACACTGCATGTTTGCTTATGCCATCATGCATAAAATACTTCCTTTGTGAATCTGTGTTTCAGATGTCAATGTATGCATTATTTAGTGTTTGTCTCTGCAATGGTTGAACTCCGTCCCTGTGAATATAAGGAAAAGACTGGCTAGGCGGTTTAGAACCAACTAGGCTTAAACACCTAAAGTACAACCCATAAATTTACTTCAATAAGAAAAACAGAGACAAATGTAAACAAAGGGTAAGGTTTAATACTAACTCTTGAGTTGACGCAGCAGGTAAGCGCGTGTAAGTAAAAACCATACCTTATCCTTGTTGATCTTTAGATCGCCGGTTTAAATAACCCGAGTGATGAATTGATAATTCAATGTGTATGAAAAGTTACTATTCCTTTAATACTCAATGATCATCATACCTTAGTAGCTTGTACCTTTGGATCCTTGCACCACCGGCTTGAATAACCCGGGCAGCTGTGTTGTCCAATAATTGAGCCGGCGAAGAAAATCAGACTATCTCATTTGTAATATTGAAGACAACAAAAACTCAAAGGCAAGCAATAGATAATAAACATAATTTGAACTCTGTATTTAAAAGGTTGTGGGTTCCTGATTCGAATACGATCAGTAAACCGGACCAAAGGGGTTAAGCTAAGGTTCGAATATGACCATATAGCCCCCAGTGGCTTTGGCGTTGCGCCGATCAAGAGGGTACCGACAGCTATGTTCTCTTTGGTTCGAATACGACCTATGTTTGAACAGGAAGCCCCCAAATGACCTTGAGCGGTTTTTAACGACCCTGATTCGAATACGATCCAAGTCGGACTCAAAAGGGGTTAAGCTATGATTCAGATACGATCAAGAAGCCCCCAAGTGAGTTTGGCCTTGAGCCGATCAAGAGGGTTACGATAGCTATGTTCTCTTTGGTTCGAATACGACCTATGTTTGAACAGGAAGCCCCCAAGTGACCATAAGGTTTACAGCTAGATTCGGATACGATCATGAGCTAGACTAAAAAGGTTAAACTTGATTCAAATATGATCAGCTCCTTAATAGTCATTTATGAATAAAAAAATAACAAAGATGCATAGTCTTTGAAAAGAAAAGAGACCGATGGTCTTACTTTATTGCTTATCATCGTATATACAATGTGAACGTATGTACATGTTGAGAGCCGGTGGCTCAGGTGTAATATGGCCGAAGTTGAGCGATGTTCCATGGCCGGCGGGTCTCCTCTTCCGACTTACGTGAATCTGCATGCTCTCGAATGTCAATGAGGTAGTAGGACCCATTGTTTAAATTTTTACTGACCACAAAGGGTCTTTCCCAAGGTGGGGATAACTTGTGTGCATCTGAAAGATCTTGGACGAGCGGAGCACCAAGTCGCCTTCCTGAAAAGTCCTGGACTTAACCCGGCGGCTGTGATAACGACGCAGGTCCTGTTGATAAATTGCTGACCGCGCTGCTGCTAAGTCTCTTTCTTCATCCAACAAGTCAAGCGCATCCTGTCTGGCTTTTTCATTGTTAGCCTCAACATAAGCCACCACACGGGGCGAATCATGACGGATGTCACTGGGTAATACTGCTTCTGCTCCGTAAACCATGAAGAAGGGTGTGTAGCCCGTAGACCTGTTGGGTGTAGTATTGATACTCCATAACACTGAAGGTAATTCCTCTACCCAACAACCCGGCGTTCGCTGTAAAGGAACCATAAGCCGGGGTTTTAGCCCTTTCATAATTTCCTGATTGGCTCTCTCCGCTTGACCATTGGATTGAGGATGAGCTACGGAAGAAACATCAAGCCGGACGTGCTCTCGCTGACAAAATTCTTCCATAGCCCCTTGGGATAGATTTGTTCCATTGTCTATGATAATACTGTGTGGAAAACCGAAACGGAAGATTACTTTTTTCATGAACTGAACCGCCGTGGCTGCATCACACTTACTCATAGGCTCCGCCTCAACCCATTTGGTGATCTTATCAACAGCCACCAAGAGATGCATCTTTTTATCCTTAGACCTTTTGAAAGGTCCCACCATGTCGAGCCCCCAGACTGCAAATGGCCAAGTGATTGGAATCATCCAGAGCTCTTGAGCCGGCACATGTGCTCGTCGTGCAAATTTCTGACATCCATCACATCTACTGACCAGATCTTCTGCATCAGCGTGAGCCGTCAACCAGTAAAAACCGTGATGAAACGCCTTGGCCACTAAAGATTTTGACCCGGCGTGATGACCACAATTGCCTTCATGGATTTCACGAAGGATTTCTTGACCTTCTTCGGGGGAAACACACCGCTGAAATGCTCCGGAAACACTGCGATGAAATAACTCTCCATCCGAAATCGTCATGGACTTAGACCGCCGGGTTATCTGTCGAGCCAGGGTCTCATCCGCTGGCAATTCTCCCTGGGTCATGTAAGCCAAGAACGGCACCGTCCAATCTGGGATGACGTGAAGAGCTACCACCAACTGGGCCTCCGGGTCAGGAACAGCTAAATCTTCTTCTATGGGCAACTTGACAGATGGGTTATGCAAAACATCTAAAAAGGTGTTGGGTGGTACCGGCTTACGTTGAGACCCCAGCCGGCTCAAAGCATCAGCTGCTTCGTTTTTTTGATGGTCAATGTGTTCCACCTGATAACCTTTAAAGTATCCTGCAACAGCATCGACCTCTCGGTGATAAGCCGCCATGAGAGGGTCTTTGGAATCCCACTTGCCAGACACCTGCTGAGCCACTAGATCTGAATCACCAAGACATCTGACCCGGCTCAAGCTCATCTCCTTTGCCACTCGAAGACCATGGAGCAATGCTTCATACTCTGCTGTGTTGTTAGTGCATGGAAACATCAATCGTAACACATAACAAAATGTATCACCTCGTGGGGAAGTTAATACAACTCCAGCCCCCGAGCCTTCCAATTGCCTGGACCCATCAAAATGAATAGTCCAATATGTGTTGTTCGGCTTTTCTTCTGACGTCTGCATCTCTGTCCAGTCATTGATGAATTCAACCAGGGCTTGAGACTTAATCGCAGTGCGTGGAACATATTTCAGCCCATGAGACCCAAGCTCAATTGCCCACTTGGCAACTCGCCCTGTAGCTTCTTTGTTTTGAATAATGTATCCCAAAGGAGCAGAGCTAGCCATAGTGATTGGATGTCCCTGAAAGTAATGCTTAAGCTTCCGGCTTGCCACGAACACCCCATAAACAAGCTTCTGCCAATGTGGATATCGTTGCTTAGACTCAATTAGCACTTCACTGACATAATAAACCAGCCGTTGAACCAGATGCTCTCTGCCAGCCTCCTTGCGTTCTACCACCATAGCCACACTAACAGCCCATGAGTTGCAGCCACATATAACAATAGCGGCTCTTTCTCAATTGGAGCAGCTAGGACCGGCGGCTCAGCCAGTTGTGCCTTCAGATCCTCAAAAGCAGCGTTCGCAGCATCACTCCAAACAAAAACATCCGTTTTCTTCATCAATTGATACAGAGGCATAGCCTTTTCCCCTAACCGGCTTATGAACCGGCTCAAAGCAGGCACATGACCCTCCAGTCGTTGAACATCATTGACGCAGGTTGGTTTGGACTAGAGATGTGATTGCCTTGATTTTCTCCGGGTTAGCTTCAATACCTCGGTTAGACACCAGAAAACCCAAGAGCTTGCCGGCTGGTACTCCAAAAACACACTTGGCCGGGTTAAGCATCATCTTGTAAACCCGAAGATTATCAAAAGTCTCTTTCAGGTCTGTGACCAAGGTTTCCTCTTCCCTAGATTTCACCACTATATCATCCACATAGGCATGAACATTGCGCCCAATTTGATTGTGAAGACAATTCTGCACACACCGCTGGTAAGTCGCTTGGGCACTCTTAAGCCCAAAAGGCATAGACACATAGCAGAAAGCCCCAAAAGGAGTTATAAACGCTATCTTCTCTTGATCCTTGACTGCCATCTTAATCTGATGATAACCGGAGTAAGCATCTAAGAAACTCAATCATGCGCAACCCGCCGTAGCATCAATGATCTGATCAATACGGGGAAGAGCAAAAGGATCAGCCGGGCAAGCCTTATTCAAATCCGTGTAATCCACACACATGCGCCAGGTGCCATTCTTTTTGAGTACAAGCACCGGGTTAGCTAACCATTCTGGGTGAAAGACCTCCACAATGAACCCAGCCGCCAAGAGCCGGGCCACCTCTTCTCCGATGGCTTTGCGCCTTTCTTCATTGAACCGTCGAAGAAACTGTCTGACAGGTTTGAACTTTGGATCGATATTAAGAGTGTGCTCAGCGAGTTCCCTCGAGACACCCGGCATGTCTAAAGGTTTCCATGC